>NC_056743.1:1041012642-1041125142 GCF_019279795.1 Protopterus annectens | reverse complement strand
CTGACATGAACAAAAACTCAGAAGCGCAAAATTCAAAACCTCACATACCGGAGATTTTGGATTAGCACTTCTGGTGTTTCACTGTGGTTATGGATTCAGGTAAGTGTTTATGTGTTAAGAGTTTTGGGTAGGGGCTGTGGTGTGTGTTAGTGTGTTTTGCTGCTGTGATGTGTGTGTGCGAGGAGAATGTGGCTTGTGTGATGGGGTTTTGTGTGTTTTTGTATGTAGTGTGACCTCGGAGTTGGAATATTTAAGTAGGTGGGGGTGTGGGGAGTGCAGCCCCCCACATGGGGGTTGCAGGGGGGCTTTTATGTATGACAGAGCTTGTGTTTGTGTGTGGGGAGGAAGGTGTGTGTTTGTGTACAGCAGAAGCGCTAATTCAAAATCTCCAGTATGCGCTTCTGAGTTTTCGTTCTTGTCGGGGATTCTACTTTATGGGCTCGCAATACTGAATTTCGATATTTCAGTATGTTGCGCTTCTAAAGTGAATCCATATATCTATATATATATATATATATATATATATATATATATATATATATATATATATATATATATATATATCTACAGTGGATATAAAAAGTTTACACACCCCTGTTAAAATGCCAGGTTTTTGTGATACAAAAAAATGAGACCACAATAAATCATTTCAAAACTTTTCCCATCTTTAATGGTTCATAGGTTCATAGGTGGGCACTAGACTATTGGCCCTAGGGCCTATATAAGCCTAGCCAGAAAGGTACCCTGGCTTTCGCTACCCAAGAAAATTATTTTCCTCTGCCCCTGTCGAGCAGAGCCCCAGCGGTAATCCCCGGGGTGAATTTCTTATTTCCCATCCAATCATCAAGATTTTTCTTGAAGAGTGCTAATGAGGAGCTTTGTTTGATATAGACAGGTAGTTTTTTCCAGAGTATGCGAAGTCTCTGGGACAGGAATCTATCCATCCAGCATGTTCTGTTTATTGTGGTGACAAGGTTTAGGTCCCTAGAGTGTGTAGCTCGGAGGGATTGGGATTTCTTTATGTGGAGCATGTCCAACAACTCTGGGATTGACATAGCTTTTTATGCTAGGCAGAGATCGCCTCTGAGAAGGGATTTGCGATGGAGTAAAGCTGGTGTTTTTTGAGACGGTCTGCGTAGGGCATCTGTTTGAGGCCGGTAATCTTCTTTGTCAGGCATTTCTGTGGCCTTTCCAGTTGTTGTAGATGTCTTGTGAGGTACATACCAAAAGGGGAGTTGCACTGTATAATGGGTCTAATGAGTGACGAGTAGAGGGGAAAAATGACCTTTTTTCCTTGATGAGAAACCTTTTGTGATGAGGTGTGCCATGTAAAAGGATTTCCTGACTACTGTGGCGATGTGATTATCAAAGGAGAGACTACTGTCCACCTATGTCCCAAGGTCTCTTATCACACTTTCGGTGTTAAGTAGACTGTTAAGTAGACTATCACCTATGTGGTAGCTCATGGGTACAGAGTTTTTACCAAAGGGGATGACAATGCACTTTTTAGCATTGAACTTGAGGCCATGGCTTTGACACCAGGCATCTGCCTCAGTGAGGCCCTTTTGTAGGATGTCCACATTGTTAGGAGTTTCAATTATGGCTCCTAATTTGCAGTCATCTGCAAACTTCATTAGCCAAAGACCTTCTTTGTTAGCCTGTACTTGAGAAAAGTAGATACCAAACAGGAGAGGACCCAGGACTGAACCCTGTGGTACTCCACTTCTCATTGGTATGAAGTCGGATTTGGAGTCTGCTTCTTTCACAGTGTGGGTTCTTTCAGTGAGCCTGTTGGCAACCCATCTTGTGACATAGGAATTTATACCTAGTTTAGTGAGTTTATCCATAATTCTAGAGTGGGAGAGGGTTTCAAAAGCCTTGGCAAGATCTAGATAGGCTGTGTGAACCACCTTACCCTTGTCCACGGCTTTTGTGACTGCTTCATAGAAGTCTATCAGGTTAAGGAGGCATGATCTGCCTTTTACAAACCTGAACTGGGTGGGATCTAGAGTTTGGAGATTACCAATGTCTTTGTTTATAAGTTCCATGATGATACATTCCATGGCCTTGCAGACCAGGCTCATTAGGCTAATGAGGCAGTAGTTCCCGGCGTCCGTGGTGACTCCCCCTTTGTGGAGTGGGATAACCGTCGCTGTGCACCATTCAGTGGGCACAAAGCCTGAGTTGAGGCTATGATTGAACATGGTGCTTAGGTGGGGGTGCCAGTTCATTCTGTAGTTCGTGTAGAACGCAGCCTGGGATGTTGTCAGGTCCCTGGATGCTGTGTTCTTGGCTTTGGAGAGTGTGTTTTTTACCTGTGCAACCGTGATTACAGGAACTTTGTATTCTTCTGGTATAGAGATGGGCCCTTTAGGGGGTGAGAGAGGGGTAAAGCTAGCACTGAACCTATCTGCCAGGATGTTGGCAATATCAGTTGGTTCTGTATATTTAGTGCCATTGTGCTGTAACTCAGAGCAGCTATGAGTGTTGCCATTGAGATTCTTGATGTAACTATAGAATACTTTGTCGCTGTCTTTAGAATCAGTGGCAATTTTGTTTTCCTAACTAGCTTTGGAGGATTTTATGCGGGATCTCAGCTTCTTATTGAGGCTGACCAAGAAGTTCCTCCAGTCACGGGATTTTACTCTTTTTTTTTTTGCAACAGTTTCTTTCTTCTGTTGTAGAGTTTGTTTATGGCAGGGGACCACCAGATTGGCTTCCTTTTTTTGGAGGATAGCATCTTGGTTCTGATAGGGATAGCATGATCCATGCATTCGTGTAAGTGCTTATAAAGTGCATTTGTGTAAAATTCAGCAGTCATACCTCTATTGTCCATCTGCATGGGTGTTGTGAGGTTTGCCCCTTCTGTCTTAAGAAGCGTGAAGTTGGTTTTGGAGAAATTTTTATGGTGGTTTCCCTAATGGAGGGTGGGGATGGGATGTGGATGTCTGGGGTGATTAGCTTGTGGTCGGATCTGACCAATGAGGAATTGACCTCTGGTGTGGAACACTGGTTGCCCATGTTGATAATGACCAGGTCTAGGATATTGCTGCCCCTGGCGTGGATGTGGATAAGTTGATCCAAGGCGTTGGAATTTATGAATTCCAGAAAACGCTGAGCAAAAGAGTTGGTGCATGAGTAGTTTTCACAGTTAATGGTGGGGTAGTTGAAATCGCCCATTATTAGGGTGTTGGGTTGTACCCTAATATTTTCCAGTGTATCAAGAAATGAGGAGTGGGAATCCTGTGGCATGGTGGGGGATCTGTAGCAAGTTACAATTTGGATTGCAATCTTGCCCAGAGTTAGTTACACTTGGATAATCTCAGATGCATTAGGCTGAGCAACTAGCCTGGAAGTGTGGATATCCTTAATGAATATAGACACTCCCCCGCCTTTAGTGTTTCGGTCCAGGTTAGGTGGCCGAAAGGTGTGGTATGACTTATAGCCTGTTAATGCAGGGGTGCTTTCTGGAGCCTTGACCCAAAGAGGGCTGTGACCTAAAACCTGTAAAATTCAGTTGAAAAACAAGCAAATCTGTTAGGGGAAAAAATATAAAAAATAAAAAACGTACAATAAGCTGGTTGCATAAGTGTGCGCTCCCTTAAACTAATACTTTGTTGAAGCACCTTTTGATTTAATTACAGCACTCAGTCTTCTTGGGTACACACCTACCATCAATTAAAGAGATTCTGATTAACCCCAAATAAAGTTATAAGTTGTGCCACTTAGAAGGATTTTTTCACTACCTTGGACACATGGTGATCAAAATTCAGGTTACTCTCAGTCTATGTTCCCAAGTTCCTTACCACTAAGTCTATTCTTAAGAGAGTGTTACCAATGGTGCAATTTGCAGGAGTGGTCGTCTTCCCAAAGGGTATGGCTAATCATTTTTTTGCATTGAGTTTTAGGCCATGGTTCTTGTCTGTGTCAGACCTTCCTGGAAGATATCTACATCTTTGGAGGATTCATTGATTGTACCAGCTTGTAGTCATAAGCAGATTTGGTCATCCAAAGGCCCTCTACATTTGCATTGACTTCATAGAAGTATACTGCAAACAGGAGAAGTCCCAGTACCGAACCTTGTGGGACATCACTAGTAGCAGGCCTCTTGGTGCAGGTGAATTCCCCCACTGTAACTTCATGTATCCTATATGTGAGCCATTTGACTATCTGTTTGGTGGCATGGGGTTTATGCAAAAATTTGTGAATTTTTCTATAATACCCAAGTGAGGTATTGTGTCAAATGCCTTTGCTAGGTCAGGGTAGGCAATATATACAGTTTTGCCCATATCCATGGCTCTAGTGACCTTCTAGAAGAAGTCCATCAAGCGTAGTAGGCATGACCTCCCCTTGATGAAACCGAACTGGGATGGGTCCAGTGTTTGAAGATTTCCTATGCCTTTGTTTATCAGGTCCAGAATAATTCTTTCCATGGCATTGCATGTAAGAGTAGTCAAACTTATGGGTCTGTAGTTCCCTGGATCTGTTGATGGTCTAGCTTTATGTAGAAGGATGACAGCTGCAATCCTCCATTCCCTAAGGATGAAGCCTGTCTGGAGACTGTAGTTAATAGAGGTATTAGTGGGTCGGGCAGGTAATGTTTCAAGCTATTTAAGAGGCATCCTGAGATATTATCAGGACCGATTGATGCAATGTTTTTAGTTCTGGAGAGTGCAGTGAGGACCTGTTCTTTAGTGATAGCTGAGGGAGAAATGGTAGAGGGTATTTCCTGGGTAGAAACTGGAGGTGATGGGGGGTGAAGTTGGAGCTAATTTCATTGGCCAGCAAATTTGCTGTATCCCCCAGTTCAGTATAGGAAGTTCCATTTACTATTAAATCAAAACACTGTTGGGTGTTCCTTTTAAGGTTGTATACATAACTGAAAAATGTTTTATGGTAATATTTAGCCTGGAAGGCTATTTCTGTCATAAAGTTGTCTTTAGTGGCTTGATTAATCCCCTGAATTGCTTGTTGAAACTGATGAGGATTTTTTCTTCCTAGCTTTGGAGGGATTTTCTTTTGTTATACAACCTATTTATAGTGGAGGTCCACCAATTGGGCTTGTTTTTCTAGTTTGTCCTAAGTTTATTTTGGTTTGGAACTGCTGTTTCTATGCATTTGTGTACATGCTTGTACAGAGTTTCTATAAGAACTTCCGCATAGGCCACCATGTTCTTTGAATTTGGAGGAGCTTGGAATTTTGCTATGCCTTCACTTAATAGGATGTAGTTGGCCTTGGAAAAGTTCTTAAAGGTTCTAGGATTTGCTAGGAGTTCAGCCTTTATAGTTATTTCAGTGTGTTACCACTTTATGCTCTGACCAGTGAGGACATTATACACATGGGGGTGTAATGTTCCCTAATATTTGTGAGTACCAGATCCAGGATATTTGCTCCCCTAGTAGGTGTGCAGACTAGCTATTCCTGGGTGTTTGTGTCGATAAAATCCAGGAATCGTTGATCCTGCATATTAGTGGTTGTGTGTATATCCCATTTAATAGTGGGATAGTTTAAATTATCCATGAATATGGTGTTGGACTGAGTTGTGAGTGACTCCAGTACATTCATGTGTGTGGTATGGTTATCCTGGGTCACAGATGGGGACCTATAGCTAGCAAGAATATGGCATGGGACTTTACCTAAGATTAGTTGGACGTGGAGCAGCTCAGGCATGTCCTATTGTTTGACCACTCTTGAAGTGTGCTTACTTTTATTGTAGATTGATACACCTGTGCCTCTTGTCCCTTTGTGTCCAGTAGCTGGTCTAAATGTGTGGAAGTCATTATAGGCTTCCACTGCGGGGGAGCCTTCCACAGCTTTAAACCATGTCTTTAATAACTGCATAGATGTCAGTGCTCCCAAGGTGAGGAGTGCTTCTAGGGTGTGGAGCTTCTTGTTGAGCTTCCTAGCATTAAGCAGTAACACCATTAGTTTATCTTATGTAGAACTTAATGTGTTGGAAGAGTTGTCAGATTGGCATTTATTAAAAAAGGCTATAGGGGGGATAATGCTTTTGCCAATGTCCAAAAACCTATTGGAGCAGATACAAAGCATCCCTGGAAAAGCAGCATTGTCTGTCAAGCATGTCCTCCCAAGATGACAAATATTGGACCCCCTTAGAGTGACACTAGTAAATAAACTAATTGTTAAAGTCAGCAGTAACTGACAATTATCTCACTACTATTAAGGGTACTACCAGACTTAGGTCCTAGGCCAAGTTACAAAATGCACAGTTGACTTTTGTTTAAAATAAGAAAAGTGCAGAAAAGAACAATACAGAGTTCGTATTAACACTGAGTATTGCAGTGTGCACTAATTGAAATGGAATTATATGAAACAGGCTGCCTTATCAGTTTGAGTTATTAGTGTCGTGTAGAAAGAGCACTGGGAGGAGCTTGCCAATTCTAATTTACAGTAGGGGCGGGAGCTAAAATGGCACCAAGTTTAAAAGCACAGTAAAAGTTGGGCAGGTGGGTGGAAAAAAATCCAAAAATCAATGCAAACAAATAGCAGTTTTAAACTCAGAGCTCATGCAAATGCTGTACAGAAGGCTGAATGACAAAAACACTGTATTGTTTGGGAAATATATTAGCTGTAAAGGGGGGAAAAAAACTGCTAAAAATAAGGAAATAATGAAGCTGTGTTCACTCTAGTTTGCATTTCCATGTTAGCCAACCAGCTGGTCCAGCGATGGGTACTCTCCTGTGATGACAGTGACCTACATTTAAGGTATAATGACTGGCCAGGTATGATGTGACTGATAAATCTAATGAAAGTGTTCCTTCTGTGTAATTAAAGTGTATGTAAGAGGCACTCTGCATTACATATAGGAGGGAAAAGTGAGAGGCATAATAATTCTGTGCACTAAGTCGCATAAATCATACTAGCCTCATTGCAAACTTGCCAGGACAGGACCTGAACTGTAAAAGCCACCAGAATGCAATACATGAATATCTCTACAGTGTATGCAGGAGGGAGGGCTACAACTTAGAAGGGAGCAAAAATGTGTTAACAGTATTCAAAATAAATGTGGCAGATGATGTACAGACATCAGTGTGCTGGCAGGTCTTTACATTCTTCGTGCTAGATATAAGGAAGGAAAAGGAAATCATTGAGTTATTGGTAAATATGAATATTGGAAGATGCTGATATGTTTTATTTTTCTCTAACAGATTCACTGGACAGAATCCTGGACAAGCCACAGTTCTAGTGCAGTCCTCTACCAGCAGTGGATCAAATGCATACGGAGGTCTTGGTGGATTAGTTGGAGGTACTGGAGGTCTTAACTTAGGTTCAGGTGGAGGAAGCAGCCTGAGTTTTGGTACACGAGGAGGAGGGTCCAGTCTGAGTGGTGGTTCCTACAGTATTGGTGGGCCAGCAGTTACCAGAACCAGCTCTGTGAAGGTGGAGTCACGGAGAGGATACATATAAGCTATATGCTCATTGGGTGCAGACTTTGTTAATTAAATCCCGTATCCATGCTGCCTTGTGACAGTGCATCAGGCCAGGTATTTAAAGCACCTATGCAGCTATGCAGATTGTCATCCCATATTACTTAAAATATTATAGAGCATGTAAAGGTTTTAAGAACAACGTTCTCATTCTGCCTACAAGACGGCTCTTACAAATAAACTACAGTTTATTTCTGTGGTAAAGTAGGTAAATATATTTATAAGAGAAAAATAGATTGTTTTACTGTGGATGTTTCTGCATGTATTATAGCTATTTCAACTAGATAAACTTAAAAATACAAAGGTGCCAACAAAATGTGGTTTTGTTGTCTAATATTAAGTCACTGGCTAGCTGCTTTGTCACTATGCAGCTTTTACTGTATTACTAGATTTGTTTCTCATTGGCAGAAGGTTTCCCTACATGTATTCTCACTGTATGTCTGGGATTGTCATTACTGTTACAACTTCAGCAAGCTGCGTGTTTTTTTACAACTCTCCAAGATGTTTAAACACTGTAACCTTTCTTAGTTTTGGAGCTTACATGATGGCATATCTGATCGATTTTAGATTATCAGCATGGCTTCAAATAAAATGATACTTTCTACAAAATGAATAAGCATTTTTTTATTTCTTTACAAGACTGTATATATATATATATATATATATATATATATATATATATATATATATATATAAGTTGTTGCACTTGCTTTATTTTTTTGTGTGTTGTCCTTCCCCAAAATTTTAACATTGGACATACATTTAGGGGAATTATTCCAATGTTTATTGTTTGGTAAGATGCATTTACTTACTTATATTTGTTTACCAGGGTAGTACACTGATCAATACTGAACAATTTCAGTCTTAGCCTGGGTGAAATATAAAACATTTCACAAACCAAAAGTACAGAACCATAAACAATAACAGAGCAGTTCAGACTAGTTACGTAGATGGACAGAGATATACATATACATATTCTAGTGAAAAGTAGAGTGCAATGCACAATATATACCTTAGTTTTTAAAGTGAATCATCCATCAGTAAATCTGAGACAGGAGGAGACTTGAAAAGTAAATCCAGATGGTATGTTATGTGATATTTTTCTCTTTCTAATACACTTACAGAGCATATGTTAGTATAATCCTTTGCTAATACTAAGTTCCTCTTAGAATATTTCAAACTACTTAACTGGAAACATTACTGAGCTATGAAATAAACTTGCTATGTTTCACAGATGAAGAGTTGTGGCAATATGCTTATTAATTTATGCACGGTTTACATTTTTTTTAAAGTTTGTTATATTTCAGAGGCCTGGGAAGGAAGATTTTCTACCTTCTTTCCTGCAGTACTCTCTAAATGTGCACTTGTAGATTTGAATATCTCTTTAGCCATCTAAATATCTAAACATAATTAGTTGTCTTTTGGGGGTTCTGTACATTTGCAGTGCAAAGCATCAATGATCTGAATCCAAGTGAAGTAATAAAGCCAGGGTTATTACTATAGATTGCAAGTAATCCGTTGCACCTTGTACTGATATCTCCAATAAATGAGAAACTGTTAGATCCTCCTACAGATTAATAGATTCTGTTTCTAATTTTCTTTTTGATAATATGTCATATTATGTTGCTGACAAAATTCCCATCAGGCATGTATTGTTCCACTGTACTGCCACATATGCAAGTGTGGATTGGCACAGACCTGCTACAAGTAAAGTACCTTAAAAAGGATCACTTATGCATCAGTTGTTTCTTACTTATCCAGCAGCACCCAAATGCTGTTAAGTAAGTTGAACACAATGTCTTATTCATAAATAATAATTGATCATATGAGACAGAGTAATAGCGTTAGAAGAGTTGAGTAGAGTGTGTGTGACGCAGTTATAGTGTTCACAAAGCATCCATAGTCCTGAAGTGAACACAGGAAGAAATGTGTTTCAAAAGTATGAGAACATTATTGTATAAAACAAAATGTGTCAGAAATGGTATTAGATGACATAATCTAATAAAAAGAAGGAAATTGCTACAACAACAATTTGAGAAACACATGAACAGACTAAATAGCAGAAAAAAATAATAATAAAGCAACATATACGTATGGCATTAATCAGTGGAGATGAAAAATGTAAGAGAATACTGTTGGCTGAATTATTCATATGTGTATATATTTTCTGCCTTTGTCTGTTGCTAATGATCAACAATGAATAGAGCTTTGATTGTAACTGGAAAATGCCAATAGATGTTGGAGAAAGTATCAGTATTTGTTCCAAATAGTTTTGTTTTGATGTTTCTCATCAAAGATTTGTGAATAAATTCAAAGGCTAACAATAAGCTGGAATAGCTTCCACTATGAGTGGACAAAACTGAATGCACTGGATATCAGAATCCCTGAACTGCATTTGCTGAAAAAGATGGCAGAAAAAACACTTTTGTAAGTGACTCCCTGATGTGGGGACCAACCCCCCTATAAACAGTGAACTTGTGCATATACCAACTTCATGATCACACCAACTCAAAAAAGGGATAAATTCCCCCCAAAAAGGGGTATCACATCTGGGTTGTAGTACTTGTGGCATGTATCTTTAAAAGATAATGACCTAGCTGCTAATGAGGTAGCTACTCAAAGTTATATGTCTTGTGGTAAATATTCAAGAGAGTTTAGTCTGATTAAATAGGTATATGGCTAAAAACAGATGAACAAAGAATTAACACACAAGTAATCAAAAAAGTCAACAAATAAGTCGGAGGAAACCTCAACAGATTCCACACAAACTGTCAAAATAAATGCTTTAATCAGATAAACGGCAGTCTAAAACAATATCAAATTCAGGACAGAATTCAAAATAAAAAATAAAGATATAAAAGTTCAAAACCACAACCCTCAAAATTCTATTACAGTATGCAAACCTTTGCTGTCTAACATACAGTGTATGTTACAGTCTTATTTTAAATCTCTCTTCAATTTTAGCAAGTGCAGCAGCACCGAGGGATAAAGCAATGTTAATGGCACTGACAACACAACTCCAATAGGCAGCTTAGTAAGCTAATGCCACCAGCAGGTGAAGACATGCTTGTCCGTCCTTGTGTGGGGGAGGAATTAGTGGTAATGGATTAGTACACAGTCCCTTAGTGAAGGGTAAGCATTGCAGGGGGCATCTTTGGATTGACGTATGACTCCACAAAGCCACTGCTTGGTGATAGCTGTCGTTAGCAAGTGCAAAATAACATGAACTTTGGAGAGGTACATACCAAACGAGGCATTGCACTCAATTAATGGCCTAATAAGGGAGGAGTACAGAGGGGTAATAATCTCCTTTTTTCTTGATGCAATCCCTTTACTTATGAGATTAACCAAGTAAAAGGCTTTTCTGACCACTGCCGCTACATGATGGTCAAATGTGAAATTGTTGTCAACTTATGACCCAGGTCTCTCACCACAGGTTGTGTGCTTAGGGGGTTGCTGTTAATGTGGTAATCAGTAGGGGCTGTGTTTTGCTGAAAGGTATGATGATACATTTTTTTTTGCATTTAACTTAAGGCCATGACTTTGGCACCAGTCATTTGTTGCTGTGAGACCCTCTTGAAGTACGTTAACATCATTTGAGGAGTCAATGACAGCACCAAACTTAAAGTCGTCTGCAAACTTGGTCAGCCACAGGCCTTTTGTCTTTGGCTGGACCTCTGAGAAGTAGATGCCAAACAATAGGGATCCCAGGACAGATCCCTGGGGGACACCACTAGTGACAGGTCTGCTGTCGGAGGTGGTGGCACCTATTTTGACCTTGTGGGTCCTATATGTGAGCCAGTTGGCCACCCACCTGATGAGACAGATTTACGCCAAGTTATGTTAGCTTTTCGATGATGCCTGGATGGGGGATTGTGTCAAAGGCTTTGGCCAAGTTAAGGTAAGCTGTATATACTGACCTTCCCTCATCCAGTACCTTGGTTACGTCTCAAAAAAGTCAATCAACCAGGTTCACCTTAACAGATCTGGGGACTCAGTATAACTGGAGAATAAAGGAGCTTGAGTCCAATAGGGTGAGACTTGATAGCAGGCAGTGGGGTCAAAAAGCACCTAAAAAGTTATTCTCCATTTTGGTGTTAAAGGAACTCCTGCACTTATTCCATTTCATAATCATCATTTCTATTTTGTTCCATAACAGTAAGTGACATAATACTTCTGAGGTTGATGGTTCTTCTCCTCTACAGTCACCCTACCATACTATCGATTTCAGGATCGCACAACAGTACAGAAGATGGAAGACATCCATATCCCCACAGTTCTATGATCTTGCAAAACAAATTGTACTAAGGTATTTGCAGTAAAACAGATACTTTTGACTATTATTATTTTATGTTTATGTATATGTGTGTGTGTGTGTGTGTGTATATATATATATATATATATATGTATATATATGTGTGTTTATATATATATGTGTATATATATATATGTATATATATATATATATATATATATATATATATATATATATATATATATATATATATGTGTGTGTGTGTGTATATGTATATATATATATATATATATATATATATATATATATATATATATAAAGGATTCACTCAACTTTTTCATCAGCCTTTAATCATATGACAGCTGGTTGAATCCATTTCACTGAATGTCTTTTTTTAAAGCATTATGCCATTTCTTAAGGATATGTTTATGAGATTTTGTTATGTAAAGTAACAAGTAATAAAAAAATGTAGTTTGCTTCATCACTTATGTTAGTTGCCCTGAGAACCAGCAAAACTGTCAGTTACTATGACTCTGTGAAAGGCATATAAATATTTAGTACACATTGGTGATGAAACGTAAACAAATGGGATGAAGTTGCATACACATCAGTAGCCTGAGATAAACTGTTGATTTATTTACCATAGGGCAAAAATGGATCACAGGGGCTGTTATCCACAAAGCTATCAGGGATTGTTTCTACTTTAGACCTTAATGCCACCAACATGTGGCTAAGTGGGTGCCTGTATTACCAAACAACCAATTCTGCCTTCCCTGTATATGTGAGGAGTCTCACCCACATGCTAATGAGGCCTGCTATTACCAACTTGGCCAGCCAGGCCCATGACTCTGGTTGTAACTGTTTCACCTACAAACCTCCACTTAGCTGTAGTGAAATAGGTACTATACCACCAGTCCCTCCTTCTGGGGAAGGTGAGACAGAATTTTGTTATCTGCTATCCCTGTTTCCTGCCTGGCTGTTCTAGTGTTATAACCATTAATTCAACTTGGGTCATTTGGGTCATAGTAAGGGCTTTATTTGTCTGTGTCATAGAGCTTTGCAAATTGGACAAAGTACTACAAATCACCCATGGCCAAAATGTTCTTAAGCATGAGAAATATGAAATCTGTTAGGAGCTTTACAAATATTACCCTTCCAGGTAAAAGTTAGAGTAGAAGGATATGTAAGTAAGTACATCTGCAAAATAGGCAGCATCAGAAATACCCAATGTTCATCATGCATACAGCTGCAGTCATTACAGATGGGTTATCCTGCCATCAGGCGGGTCCTCGGTCGGCCGAATTCCAAAGTCTAGGTCCGGCGTCGGTTGTCGTCGCTTCTTCCCTGATGTCAGTGCGGCAGGGGTATAAAAGAGGCAGCCAATGCCATTTTCTTCAGTCTTTCTTGCCGTGCAGTGCCCGAAGCAGAAGCAGTTCGCAAGTGCCGGTCGGCCAGCTCCTGAGATTTATGAAAGTATTTCAGCCGAAGTCTTCTTGAAAGCTAAGTACCCCGTTGGGGAAACTTTTCTTGCCTCAGACCAATGTCAGACAAAGTTAATAATTGCATTTCATGTGGGAAGCAAATACCGCATAAGGATTTCCACTCTTTCTGTATACCTTGCTTAGGCCCAGACCATGATGTCTCGGCCTGCTGTTTTTGTGCTAGATTCAACAAGCGCACTACTAAGCACCGGGCGGCGTTCGCCCTTCACTATTTTGGCAAAAAACTTTAATTATATTATGTCGTCGGATACTCCGACTCCAGTTTTGAGCAAAAGACACAAAGATAAGGACTGACATACAAGGTCCGCACCGACTACTGAGACCACGCTAAGGCCGACTACCGGTTCTCTGGTGTTCAGCGAGGCACCTACGCAGCCCCTGAGTACCGATGACACTACATTACCGGTGTCTTCAGTACCCGAGGTCGCAGGCTCCTCGGTCCCCATTCCTACTGCAGATACCGACGCCACACTTGGCGGGGAAACTCAGAATTTAGACAGGCCTGCCATTTCTCAAGGTGTTTTCAAGCCTTCCTCCTTCTCTATTAAAGCTTTCACTAAATCTAAAGCAGCCATGAAAACCAAAAAAACAGGGTCCTCAGACCCCCTCTCAAGGCCCCATGCCTAAAAAGCAGATGCTTAAAATGGCTGAGGATTTGATTACTCTTATCAGGGGTTTTCAACCCCCCTCTGACAAAAGGCCCTGATTAGAGGAAGACTACCCTTCCTCAGATCAAGCTTCTATTACCTCAGAACATTCTGAGGACCAGGATTATGCCTATTCTCCTTTCGAAGACTCTGATGCAGAGGAGTCTATTCCCTCGGCCCCCCCCCCCCCGAGGACTACTCTTTTGGGGAAGCCCTGCATACATCGAGGGAACACATTCACTGGGAAGGCCAAGATTACTCAGATTCCAAGAAAAGGCTCAGGGAATTTCTTCTGCTCCCCCAGCATAGACCCCTGGCTATCCCTCCTGTTTAAGATATACTGGATGATGTGTACACAGAAGCCAGCCTTAATCCAGATTCTTTGCCTCCAGCTCCTGTTAAACCAGGCAGGTATTACCGGGTTCCTGATTCTCACCAGTTCCTATATAAAAGCCATACTGCTGACCCAGAAACTATTTCACAGGGTCCCAAGGGAATTAAGGCCTCCACTGCTAAAAACCCATTACCTTCAAATAGAGATTCCAGAGCTTTAGAAAGGTGGGGGAAAAAGGTGTACACCTCGGCCACTTTAACCATGAGGGCATTAAACTGTCAGTTCCATATGTTAAAGTATCAACAGTTTTTGTTATCTCAGTTGAAAAGCAAAATGACACAACCAGAACAACCAGATTTAAAAGAGTTGCAGGATTTGTTGCATGGTGCAGAGCAAGTGGGTAAACATACCTTGCAGTGTGGTTTTGATGCTTTAGAGGCCTCACGTAGAGCTGCTGTTACGGGGTCTGTTATACGTAGGCATGCTTGGCTCGAAGAGCAAACCTTACCAGATCATGTCAAACCTAAATTATTAGACGCACCTCTTCAAAAAGATGTATTGTTTGGTGTTAAAGCTGAGGAGGTATTAAAGAAAATGGAGGAAAAAGCGAAATCAATGCAAACAGTGAAAGATTTCCTGCAGGTACAACCTCCACGTTTCAGCAGAAACTGGCCTTCAAAAAATTGGTCCTTTCCAGCCACGGACAGACCTCAAAGGGGCAGATACAGACGCCCAAGGGGTAGAGGGCAACCTCAAGGATCTTTCAGAGCCAGACAGTGGCAAGCACCAACCCCAAGAGGTGGAGAAGATAGATCACAGTCATTTAGAAAACAAACACAATGACTTCCCCCTACACCTGCCAAGCAAAGCTTTAATGGCAGCACCTTTGGGTGGAAAACTGGCATTATTCTCAAAAAATTGGCATGTTGTTACAAAAGACAAATGGATTCTGGACATTATAGGCAGAGGCTAAAGGTTCCACTTTCACACCCTTCCAAAAATGAGAGGCATGCCAAACCTGCCACAAAATCAAAGGGCAGAGGCACAAAAACAAATTTCAGCTCTCATGGACATGAAAGTGATTCAAGAGGTACCTGCAAAAGAACAAGGTCAAGGGTTTTATTCCAGACTATTCCTGGTACCAAGGAAAGACAAAGATTGGAGACCTATCTTAGACCTATCCATCCTAAACACATATCTACAGGTGCCAAAATTCAAGATGCTCACATTACAGCAGCTTCTTCCCATGCTGGGAAAGGAGTCTTGGCTAGTAACATTGGACCTCAAGGAGGCATACCTGCATGTCCCTATCAGACAAGATTGCAGCAGATACCTCAGATTTCTTGCGGGTTCAACCCATTACCAATTCTCTGCATTGCCCTTTGGCTTATCTACTGCGCCCAGAGTGTTTATGAAATGCCTGGCATCAGTAATCGCCTTCTGCAGACTACAAGGAATACAAATCTACCCATATCTGGACGACTGCCTGATCCTAGCGGACAGCAAGGACATACTACTGCAGCACCTGGTGTTTGTAATAAAACTGTTGAACTTCCTGGGATACACAGTCAACAAAAAGAAATCAAAACTAATACCCTCTCAACAAATAATTTTCCTGGGTGCCAGCTTGAATACAACCACCCAGATGGCCTACCTCACGCCAGACAAACAAGGGCAACTGTCTCAATACTTCAGCAAAATGGCAACTTTCACCAGGCTAACTGCAAGGAAAGTCCTGCAGGCTCTGGGATTCATGGCATCTTGCATCCTACTAATCCCATGTGCAAAGCTGCATATGAGGAAACTTCAATGGTACCTAAAAAACTTATGGTCTCAACACAGCCACAGCTTGGAAACAATTATACCTCTCATTCCATGCCTTCAAAAGGAATTTTGTGGTGGGCTTAAGCTTGCCAAAGAAACACAGGTCTCCCTTTCTGTGTACCTCAAGCAACTCAAATCATCACAACAGATGCCTCAGACTACGCCTGGGGAGCACACATGACAGATCAGTGCATTCAGGGAAAATGGTCCCAAAAAGAGAAGCACCTACACATCAACCAAAAGGAAATGCTAGCCATGCAAAATGCTATTATGACCTTCAAAGACCTACTGCATCCAGGCCAGCTATTGATAAGGACAGACAACACCACAGTGATGTGGTACATAAACAAACAGGGGGGTACTCATTCATACCCCCTGTGCAGGCAAGCCATGACCCTATGGAACACAGCACTGGAATTGCAAATTCAACTACAGGCACAATTCCTGCCAGGAAAGGAAAACACACTGACAGACAACCTTAGCAGAAATATGACAGATCCACACGAATGGAAGTTGCATCCTCAAGTTTTCACAAAGATAACTCAGGCATGGGGACAGCCAGACATAGATCTCTTTGCTACCCACAGAAATTACCAGTTGAAAAAAATTTGTTCAAGGACCTATCATCCACAGGCCTGGAAAGTGGACGCACTTTCTTTCAATTGGACAACATTGACAGTCTATGCCTTCCCGCCTCTTCCTCTGCTGCCCAAAGTTCTATTAAAAGCCAGAGCAGAGAGGCTGAAAATGATTCTCATTGCTCCAGACTGGCCAAGACAACACTGGTATCCGCTCCTGAAGAGCCTGACACATTCCCCACCATGGATCCTACCTCTAGTTCCTCTTCTGTTGTCCCAGCACAACTACAAAACCCTTCACAGCCAGCTCAAAACCCTAAATCTAGCTGCATGGAGAATTCCTTGATTTCCCAACAGACTCTCCTCACCAAGGAGGTGCAGGATGTCATATTGGAGGCCAGAAGACCTTCTACTAGAAAAGCCTACTCCGCCAAATGGAAACGATTTTGTGCCTGGAATCAAGAAAAGGGCCAGAATCCTTGGGTAATAAATATACCTCAAATTTTACAGTACCTAGCTGAGATGTTAAACAGTGGACTTTCCTTCTTCTCCATCAAGATCCACGCTTCAGCCATTTCTGCACAATACAACACAGATCCTCCTTTATTCTCTCATCCTCTCTTAAGGCAGTTCCTCAGAGGGGCAAAGAATATAAAACCCCCAAGGAAACCACCAGTCCCTGCTTGGGACCTCAACTTCGTACTGGAAAAGCTGACCCTTCCTCCCTTCGAGCCAGCTTCTTCAACAGAACTACAATACTTATCATGGAAAACAGCCTTTCTTCTGGCTATCACCTCAGCATGCAGGGTTTCAGAGCTACAGGCCCTCATGGCTGTGCAACCATTCATCATTTTCCATCAGGACAGAGTTTCCTTACGAACCAACCCTACCTTTATGGCAAAGGTAGTATCCAGTGTAGCTTTGAATCAGACTATCCACTTACCTACCTTTTATCCTAATCCAGAAAAGAAAGGGGAAAGACTACTACATTCCTTGGACATTCACAGACAACTTCGTTACTATTTGGACAGGACAAAGCCATTCAGGAAATCCGAGCAACTCTGTGTCCTACGCTACAGGTGCTCAAGGAAAGGCTATTTCCAAACAGACAATTTCAAAATGGATAGCCCACTGCATACGCTTTTGTTACTCATTTCATGGAAAAACTGTGCCTGCATGCATCAGATCCCACTCCACCAGGGCCACAGCTACCTCTGCAGCCTTCCTCAGGGGGGTCCCTACCAAGGACATTTTGGAAGCAGACACTTGGAAGTTCAGTGCACACTTTCTCCAAGCACTATCACCTTCCACTATACTCTAAAATCTAGAGCGGGATTTGCCACAGCAGTCTTGCAGGGCATCCTCGCTCCTCCTAGTTCCACTTAGTGCCTACCACCCTTACTTAGCTTTGGGATTCTTCCCACCTGTAATGACTGCAGCTGTATGCACGATGAACATAGTACAGTTTTGTACCTACCATAAATGTAGATGTTCGAGTGCTCATACAGCTGCAGTCCAGGTTACCCCCCCCCCCTCCGTCCCCTCTTAGGACAGGCCTTATGACAAACACCTTACAACCTATTTGGGGTATTCTCTTATGGTGTATTTGCTTGCAACTACTGTTTTTTGATTATTCTATATTGCATGTTTGCATAAATTTATGTTTTGCCTTCCTTCTGGGGGCACCTGACATCTGGGGCAAGAAAAACTGAAGAAAATGGCGTTGGCTGCCTCTTTTATACCCCTGCCGCACTGACGTCAGGGAAGAAGCTACGACAACCGACGCCGGACCTAGACTTTGGAATTCGGCCGACCGAGGACCCGCCTGACGGCAGGATAACCCATCTGTAATGACTGCAGCTGTATGAGCACTCGAACATCTACATTTATGGTAGTTACAAAACTGTACTTTCTAGGGACCGAAACCTCATCTGCAACATAAGCAATAAATGCTGACTGGAGAAGTGCGTGTCTCAAAGATTACCTACCCTGGAACAGGCTTCCCATCCATCTGAAGCAAAACTCATCCCTAACTCAAGTCAGATGTAATTTGGAATAATGGATGGGAAACTGCAAATTTGCCCCTGATTTGGTGCCTTTGTACTTAATGGACAGGGGCAGCCAGTGAATGTTTGATGTCTACAAGTCTATATCGTAACAGTAAAATTCCTTGGGGTATCGACATATTTTAGTAAGTTTGGAGTAAGCTAGGCTAGGCTTAAAATGACTTGTGGGCCGATAGTATAGTACCTACCTATAAATCCACGAGTCTATGGCATGCTAAAGTGCATACCTCTTCATATTAAAATCTGATATAAGGTACTATTTCTGAGAATACTTGTCCCACCTCCTTAGCCATATTGCCAGATAGAATTAAATTATTATCACTGCATGTTATGTTTTTCTTACCCTTAGTCTCTTGTAGGATGTGAAGAGAAGTAACTGTATAATTCAACTTATATATTTCTTGTTGGTTTGCCTCTGGGTGGGTAAGGGGGGTGCAATGTATGATGCACTCTGTTAATAAAATAACTTGATAGAGCACATGAAGGCCCTACTTCCAGTTTATAATTATCCTGAACAGTTTCTCAGAGTTTGTCTGATTCTTCACTTTAACCTTAGTGATATTGTCTCTCTAGGAATTTCCTCTCAGACTCCAAACTGCATTAATTATCACTGCAGATGTTTTTCCTAAAGATCTTACATGAATCTTTAAGGAATGTATTCTCTCCTACATCTGAAATTCTCTTTTTCATTTTGATCGGCCTTCCACAAAGAAAGTGAGAGACAGAAGGAGGGAAAGAGAGCGAGATAGAGATGGAGAGAGAATTTAATTCCACTGTTTACTTGCTGTTTGAATAGTACAGACACACACACACACACACACACACACACACACACACCAAACAAGTATGCAGTGCCATCAGATAAACTATTCATTCTCCCATATTAAACACATCCTATAACACATTTAAGTATTAATATTTAGAAATAGGTAAAGCAAGTAGAAATACTGGGATGTTAGTCAGTTAAATAAAGTTGTAATACTGTAGATGACATATTTAATGACAGTGGCAGTCATGCAGTGATCTCTGGTTGTAACAATGACATTCAGTAACTGAACAGTACTTTTAAACCAAAGTCAGAGTATGAGCTCCTTAACTGTAAGGGATAAAGCAGTGGCTGCAGGCCAGAAGAGCCATGTTTGAATAATGGCCTGAGCACTGCAGATGGTGACTGAGATGTGATGGGAGTGAGAAGGCAGTGCTGGTTCAATCAGCCCAGGAGGAAGAGTATTAAGCTTTGTTTAGGAGTGTCTTCTAACAGGATCTCAAAAATGTAAGCCTAGCTAAGGAGTGTTTGCACTTCAGCTGAGCAAAGCATGTATGCATAAGCAAGAGCCCATCTCATACCTGGCAAAGAGGGCCTTGCACATTGCTTGCAGCCCAACAGTAGGAAAGATGTACACCCAGCAAACACTAATTCAAATAGGTGCAATGGATGATTACTGAAATTATCATGACTTCCTTGTCTGGTTAGTGATCTTGTGACATCTATGATTCCTTCACCACCAACCTCTTCCTGCGCGTGGGTATTGCACGGCCCCAAATAACACCATACCAACAGAAAAACAAAACGGAGCCAGCAAACAGTGATCAAATAAACTGTATTAAATTTATAACATCACAGCAGAAAAAATACTCATACCGGTTTCGGCTGGTAAATTACACAGCCTTCATCAGTGTATCAGAAATCACAGTATTTCCTGCCTCTTAAATATATAGGCATACATTCCCATTGGTGGAAACATTATAAATGTTCATTAAGTCCCGGAGGGAAAAGCCCACCCAGCTTAATGATCCACTTTTTTCCTTTTCTATTTAAAATCTCATGCCAACCAATTTTATTTCTGCGGTCACCCTGAATCACATCAATAATTGTAAATAAAAATAATGCTGATGGGTGTGACAACTGGTGCTTATACAATGCATTTGTAAGCTTTTTCTGTTTAATATTACTATAGTGTTCAGAGATACGTAACCTTAGACATCTGGAAGTCTGACCAATGTAAAATGCACCACATTTGCATGTGGCCATGTAAATGGCCCAATCAGTACTACAGTTACAAAAGATATTAATATCAAAGACCTTTGAACAGTTGTGACTTGAAAATTCCTTGGTAGTACATATATATTTACAGTTTACACAATGTCCACAGGGAAAACAACCATACAGACTATGTCCAGAAATAGTAGTTTGTATTTTATTCCTGCCTCTCATATCACTGGTTTTGTAATGGTTGAAATAAGATTTCAGGTTTTTACCATTTTTGTATGAAAACATACATTTCTGAGGAATAATCCTGGCAACATCTGGATCACTCTGCAAAATATTCCAGTGACGCTGTACAATATTAACAAAACCAATGGTATTCCTCCCATATGTTGTTGTAAGTCTGAGTGGTTTGCATGATGCATTATCCTTGTCCTTATCCTTATATTGAAGTAACTGACTACGCTCCATGCCTTGTACCTGCCTCATAGCATTTGTTACAACCCCTGCCTTATAGCCTCTTTGCTGGAACCTATGTCTAAGGTCCTCCGAATTTTTATGATATGTGGAATGTTGCGAACATATCCGTTTAGTCCTGATGAATTGGGATTTCGGGATGTTATTGGCTATGTGTGGAGCATGAAAACTTGTAGCATGCAACAATGAATTGTACTGAGGGAATTTCCTATGAGTCTCACTCTCAAGCGTGCCATCAGAGAGTTTCCGTGATAACCACATCCAAAAAAATCATCTTATGGGTATCATGCTGTTCCGTAAACCCTAGACCCCATTCATTGTTGTTCAAATATTCTACAAAAGCCAACAGACTAGACTCAGTACCTCTCCACACTAGCCAGATATCATCAAGATATCGTCTCCAAATATCCATATCTGAAAGAAAAATATTTCTGGTGGAATCATAAATTAACTTAGTTTCGACATAGGCCATGAAAAGATCAGCATATGGGGCAAAAGAAGCCCCATAGCCGTGCCCTTGATTTGCCAATAGCAGTCGTCTTTATAATAAAAAACATTGCAAGTCAGGACATATCTAGCCATGTCTACCAGGAATTCATTGAATGTTGGGTCATATAGACCTGAGTATTCCAACCAATAAGCCAAGGCACGAAGGCCAGCTTGATGTGGGATGTTGGTATATAAAGCGCATACGTCAAGCGTACATAAATACCAATCTTCTTCCAACTGGGCATCAGATATGATTTGTAGAAAACTTGTAGTGTCATTCAATCTTGACCGGAGAAAACCTAACAAAGGTTTGAGATGTTTAGTCAAAAACAAAGAAAGGGGTTCAGTTAGATATTTTCTTCCAGACACTATGGGTCTCCCCGGTGGATGTGTAAGATTTTTGTGCACCTTCGGAAGAAAATAGATGTATTGAGGGCTACAATCCTTGACTGTAAGTTGAAATAAAGTATCTTTGGAAATTACACCCCTGTCCAAGGCATTTTTAAGGAAAAGCTCAATACACTTACCAAACCTATGTACAGGGTCATTGGGCATATGATTATAATATCTAGTGTCTGATAATTGTCTGAGGGCCTCACTGTTATAATCATCCCAATTCTGTACTACAACTGCCCCACCTTTGTCTGCTGCTGAAATCACAATTTGTTTGTTTCTCTGAAGTTCCAACATGGCTTCCTTCTCCCTAAAAGTCATATTGTTATGTTTCCAAGCCAAACTGGAACCCTGAAAATGGACATCCCTAAGAACACTCTTTTGAAATTGATGCACCACAGCATTCATAGGTGGGGAGAAATTAGATGCATGGTATGTAAATTTCCCTTTTTCAAACTCCAGACCAGAATCTCCAAAAAACATTTTCAAATTAATCAATCTACAAAAATTAGACAGATCTTGTGCAAATGTATCTTCAGAAATGATGGTACCAGGAATAAAATTAAGGCCTTTATTCAAGATTTTCACATGTAGATCAGATAAAACATAATCAGACAGATTTAGAATATTATTAACAGTGTTAGGATTCAAGTCCCCAATGCCAACTCCAAAAGTCCCTGTACATTGTGTATTCTTTTTGTGTTTGTGCCCACCCCGTCTGTGTGTGCTCCTAAAGGGGCTACCCCCGGGCTTCTTTTGGGCAATGGTGATCCTGTTGCTGTCAGGGATTCATTGTCAGTGCCTGATGATGTATCATCCCATGAGGAAGTAACATTTGGATTACTCTTTCTTAAAATGGATCTGGGCCTTTTCCTTTTTTTGTCTGATATTGGGAGATTATTAAATCTCACATGCTTAGATTGAAAAGAGAATGGATTGCCCCGAGAATAATCCTCTTGGTCTCTATTAAATTTTTTCATCTTGCGTGACCGTAATTCAGCATCAAATTTTTTTAGGTCCTGAGCCACTCTATTCAGTTTACCCTCAAAAGAAGGCTCCTGTTCAAATTTTTTTAACTTATCTGCCAAAATCATGATTTCTGACAGCCCCTTATCTATAGCTCGGTTGTGAAATTTATATAGTTCAACCACAAAAGACATTGTGGCTTCATGTTGTATTTTCGCCCATTGTGTGGTTAGTTCATCATCTGCATCACTCACATGCAGAATAGTCCTTATTCTTAATCCCCTAGGGGTAATATTGGCTGCTTGGTAAGCCTTAAAAAGCTTACTGTGCCATACATTAGCTCGTAAGGCCCTTAGTGACCTATTCAGGTCATCAATTAGATTTTGACTTGTAATATCAGGGTTAGTGTTCCCCACCATATCTCCATTCACATCATTATTTGGATTGAGGCCAAAAACCCTTAGATCCTCTCGATCAGCCACTAAACCAGAAATAAGACTAGATAAATCCATAATGGCAAGAATATTAACCACAAAAACTATGTAGCTGCCAATAATGGTCAGTCAAAGATACCACGACAGCGAAGATAAATTATTGAAAAGGACTATAGCAGCAACACCAGCTGCGTCCAATTAAGACTACTAATAAGTATGTGTTGATGCAGAAAATGAGAACAAACCCCTTATAATGACAAAAAGCCAAAAATAAAAGAGGCTGTGGAGATCAAAAATGCAGCTCAAAGACCAAAATATAGAGTGGATCAGGTTTAAATACCCAGAGCTCAAATGAGAATCAAAACTTACAGAGCTAATCCAATCTAAATGAGGACTCATGTATCTTGGTAAAGCCTCATAAACACTTCCTATGTTTCCTATGATTCCTACCTTTCTAGAGATAAACATTTGTGGGTGAGAATGAAGAAGTGCCATGGTAAGGCTGACAGAATGCAAATGAGACCAAAAAGAAAAGTCAGCAACAGTGGTGTAGTGCCACAGAAAACAATATGATAATAGTGGCATAGTGCCACAGAAAAACAATATGATAATAGTGGTGTAGTGCTGCAGAACACAATATGATAATAGTGGCATAGTGCCACAGAACAGCAATATGATAATAATGATGTAGTGCCACAGAACAGCAATATGATAGCTCAGTAATACTAATAGCACTCACCGCAGGCTGTGCTAAATCACTGTTTGTTCAGTGGCCTCAGTGATGAGTTAGATTTGGAAAAAAGTAGCTCTTGAAGCCTTTGAGGTCTCTTTCAAATTAGTGGATTTTGGAATTGCACCTGAGGAAAACTGAGCTCCTGCAATGGAGAGTGGATATCAGCAGCAATTCCAACATAGTTGAAATGATGTGAGGTTTATTGGCTCACAGTCACAGTAAACATCTAATGTTATGTAGTCCTATCTTGCCTCCATTATTACGTGTGGGTAGAAAGCCTGAAAACTTCTGATTGGCTTGTGCTAGGAGGTATCCCATGATGCATGAGCATCTCGTTTGCCGCATCTTCATTCAGAAGCTTCTTTTGGTTGGCCATGGCTAAGTGATTTAGTTCATTATTATTACTGCTTATTAGGAGTTTTTTGCTTCGTGTGAAGTTTTATTCTGATTGCTGACAGTCTTATTGTGATACCGATTTGTGTCTTTAACCGGATTTGACTTGTTTTAAAAATTTCTTGGGCCTTTTGGCCGTTTGTGTGCAGATGTCCTTCAAGGATGCAACTGCAGTCCTGACATATGGGGTTGTCCTGCCTCAGGCAGCCCTTCGGTCGGCCGGATTCCAAAGTCTGGGTCCGGCATCGG
The DNA here is from genome assembly GCF_019279795.1 of Protopterus annectens. Lineage (NCBI taxonomy): Eukaryota > Metazoa > Chordata > Ceratodontiformes > Protopteridae > Protopterus > Protopterus annectens. The sequence continues at coordinate 1,041,100,366 of NC_056743.1, read as the reverse complement.
CTGATGTCGCCCTTTCCCCGACGTCAGAGCGCCTGGGGTATAAAAGCGTCAGCCGATGCCATCTTCTTCAGTCTTTCTTGCCGCGGCGCCCAAAGCAGAAGCAGTTCGCAAGTGCCGGTCGACCAGCTCCTGTGTTTTCAGCTACTGAAGTCTTCAAAAAAGCTAAGTACCCCGTTGGGGACCTTTTCTTGCCTCAGCCGATGTCAGATAAAACTGTAAAAGTTAATAATTGTTTAACTTGTGGGAAACAAATACCTCATAAGGATTTCCACTCTTACTACTTACCCTGCCTAGGCCCAGAACACAACATCTCGGCCTGTACAGCCTGTGCTTCTTTCAATAGACGCACTCTTAGGCGTCGGTCAGAGTTTGCACAGGATTATTTTGGGGAAGATTTTTGTTATATCATGCCGTCGGAGCTTCCGACAGCACATTTACCTAAAAAACAGAAGGATAAAGACGACACACGCGGTCCGCTGTCTCGGCCGACACCGCGCTTAGGTCTACCGTGAGTGTCTCGGTCTCTTCTGAGCCGGTTTCACAACCGTTACAGACCGACGACACCGCCCCACTGGTTACTTCGGTACCGGAGGCCAGCTCGGTGCCGGTTCCTGTTCTCCCCTCTGAGACCGTAGCCCAGGATATTTCTGACACCATTTCAGTGGATAAGACTACTCCAGCACGTGGGGCTGCCAGGCCTCCAGTGTCTATGTCCATTAAGGCCTACACACGTGCTAAGGCTGCCAAACAGGCTAAGTCTCTCCCTCCAAGATCTGTTTCTCTGGGATCCACTTCTGGTTCTCAAATTTTAAGCTTAGCTGAGGACCTTATTTCTTTAATTAGGGGTTCTCAGCCACATCCAGAAAGAGGCTCTCAGCCGCCTTCTGTCAAGAGGCCTAGGGTTGAGCAGGTAGATCCCCAGTCCTCCGATGAGGCCTCAGGTGATTCTGCACATTCTGACTACCAGGAGGAGGCCTTCCCGGCCTACGAGGATTCCGATGCGGAGGAATCCATTCCCTCTGCTTCTCCTCCTGAGGAATTTTCCTTTGGAGAAACACTTCATTCCATGAGGGAACACTTCAAATGGCAAGGCCAAGAATACTCAGATTCTAGGAAAAGGTTAAGGGAATTTTTAAAGCTGCCTCAGCATAGACCCTTAGCTATTCCTCCAGTTTTAAATGATGTTTTAGATGATGTGTACTTAGAATCTAGTGTTTCCCCTGACTCCCTCCCCCCTGCGCCTGTCAAGCCAGACAGGTACTACAGGGTCCCAGATGCACATCAATTTCTGTACAAGGGCCATACTGCTGACCCTGAAACTATTTCTCAGGGGCTAAAGGGGTTTCCTCCACTACTGCTAAGAATCCACTTCCTTCAGAAAGAGATTCTAGGGCTTTAGAAAGGTGGGGCAAGAAAGTATATACATCTGCCACCCTTTCTATACGAGCATTAAATTGTCAATTTCATATGATTCAGTATCAGGAATACATGTTGGATGACTTGCAAAAGAAATTGGCTTCCCCTGAACCATTAGATAGGAAGGGGTTACAGGAATTGGTTCATAATACTCAGCAGGTTAGCAACCATTTCCTTCAGTGTGGATATGATGCATTGGAAGCTTCATGTAGAGCAGCAATGACAGGTGCGGTCATACGCAGACATGCTTGGTTAAAGGAACAAACATTGCCAGACCATGTGAAAATAAAGCTTTTGGATGCACCACTAGAGAAACATAAGCTATTTGGTGCTACTGCACAACAGGTTTTAAAGAAAATAGAGGAAAAGGCAAAATCAGTGCAAACAGTCAAAGATTTCCTCCAGGTACAGCCTCCAAGATTCAGCAGGAATTGGCCTTCTAAGCATTGGTCCTTTCCAGACACAGACAAATTTCAAAGAGGCAAAAACAGACGTGGCAGAGGTAGAGGGCAAACTCAAGGTTCCTACAGAGGACGTCAATGGCAGCCTCCGAACCAGAGAGGTGGGGCAGGACCTTCCACCCCTCCACAGGCTCAATCTCAATGACTTGACTTTGACTCCACCATCCAGGGCTCAATTAGAAGCACCTTTGGGCGGAAAATTATCTTTATTCTCACAAAATTGGCACAATATTACAAAGGACAAATGGATACTGGACATAATAGACAAAGGATACAGATTCCATTTTCATACACTGCCAACAAGACATGGCAGGCCAAACCTGCCACCAAATCAAAGGGCAGAGGCACTCAAACAAATAACAAACCTACTTCAAATAAGAGCAATAGAAAAGGTTCCTTCTGCAGAACAAGGCCAAGGATTTTACTCAAGACTGTTCCTTGTTCCAAGAAAAGAAAACCAATGGAGACCCATTCTGGAGTTGTCCGCTCTGAATACTTACCTTATTGTGCCAAAATTCAAAATGCTGACTTTACAGCAACTCCTTCCCATGCTGGGCAAGGGGTCTTGGCTGGTAACTCTGGACCTCAAGGAGGCATACCTGCATGTCCCAATCAGACAAAGTTGCAGAAGATACCTCAGATTTCTTGCAGGCTTAGAGCATTATCAATTCTCAGCATTGCCCTTTGGCTTATCTACAGCGCCCAGAGTGTTCACGAAATGCCTGGCATCAGTAATTGCACATTGCAGATTTCAGGGGATACAAATAAACCCTTACCTGGACGACTGCCTTATACAAGCGGACAGCCAACAAGCCTTGTTAAAAAACTTGAACTATGTCATTCACCTACTGCAGGCCTTGGGATACACAGTCAATATTCAGAAATCAAGTCTCGTACCATCCCAACAAATACCTTTCCTGGGTGCCACACTGGACACAAACACCCAGATGGCGTTTCTGACAAAAGAAAAACAAAAACAATTACCAGAATACTTCAGAAAATTGGCAACAAACACCCAGATGACTGCAAGGAAAATCCTGCAGGCCCTGGGCTTCATGGCATCGTGCATTCTTCTGATTCCGCATGCAAGGCTACATATGAGGAAACTACAATGGTATCTAAAAAGTCTATGGTCTCAACACAGCCACAGCCTGGAAGCATTGATCCCACTCATTCCATGCCTTCAAAAGGAATTTCTGTGGTGGGCTCAAGCAAGCCAGATAAACAAAGGTCTGCCTTTCAGCAAGCCTCATACAAGTCAAATCATAACAACAGACGCCTCAGACCATGGATGGGGGGCGCACATGGAGGACAGATGCATTCAAGGACAATGGACACAAAAAGAAAAGCACCTGCACATCAACCAAAAAGAAATGCTGGCAGTGATACATGCAATCAAGGCCTTCGAAAAGTTCATGCATCAGGGCCATCTACTAATAAAGACAGACAATACCACAGTTATGTGGTACATAAACAAGCAAGGAGGTACCCATTCCTACCCTCTTTGCAGACTGGCAATGAATCTCTGGGATATTTCCCTACAATTGAATATAGAGCTGCAATCCCAGTTTGTACCAGGGAAGGACAATGTTCTGGCAGACAGCCTAAGCAGAAACATCATGGATCCACACGAATGGATGTTGCATCCAGACATTTTCCTACAAATAACTCAAGCGTGGGGAAGGCCGGACATAGATCTTTTTGCCTCCCACCTCAATCACCATCTGAAAAAGTTTTGCACAAGGACATACCATCCTCAAGAATGGAAGGTGGATGCTCTCTCCTTCAGTTGGAACTCTCTAACACTATATGCCTTCCCACCTCTTCCTTTGATGACCAAGGTGTTACTAAAGATCAAGATAGAGCAACCAAAAGTCATACTGATAGCTCCAGACTGGCCAAGACAACACTGGTACCCACTGCTACGGAGCTTGACTCACACCAATCCATGGCTCCTTCCTCAATGGCCACTTCTTCTGACACAGCACAATTACAGGACACTACACCCCAGCTTGAAAACATTGAAGCTGACAGCTTGGAAGATTCCATGACTATTCCTCGGGATACACTTTCCAAAAGGGTAAAAGATATCATCCTGGAGGCACACAGACCTTCCACTAGAAAAGCATACTCAGCAAAATGGAAGAGATTTCTTATCTGGAACAGCAAAAAGGGTCAAGACCCATCACTGATGAGCATTCCACAGATCCTAGAATATTTGGCTGAAATGCTCCACAATGGCCTTTCATATTCTTCCATAAAAATACATGCTTCAGCAATATCTGCCAAATATAACACTGATCCACCTGTATTTTCTCACCCATTGCTAAGACAGTTTCTAAGGGGTATAAAGAACATCAACCCTCCAAGGAGACCACCAGTGCCTGCATGGGACCTCAACTTCATGCTGGAAAAATTAACTCTTCCTCCCTTTGAACCAGCAGCATCTTCAGAGTTGCAATTTCTGTCTTGGAAGACAGCTTTCCTTCTGGCAGTAACCTCAGCAAGAAGAGTCTCTGAGCTACAGGCCCTTATGGCAATACAACCATTTCTCATTTTTCATCAGGACAGAGTTTCTTTGAGAACCAACCCGTCATTCATGCCAAAGGTGGTATCCAGGGTGTCCCTGAATCAAGCTATTCACCTGCCTACCTTCTTTCCCAAACCTCAAAATAAAGGAGAAAGACTTCTGCACACCTTGGACATACACAGACAGTTGCACTACTACTTGGACAGAACAAAGTCTTTCAGAAAATCTGACCAACTTTTTGTAGCTTATGCTGCTGGAGTGCAGGGAAAAGCAATTTCCAAACAGACAATTTCTAAATGGATTGGCAATTGCATTCGATTCTGCTACTCTTTTCATGGAAAAACTGTGCCAACTGTCATCAGGCCACATTCCACCAGAGCTACAGCCACCTCCACAGCCTTTTTAAGAGGAGTGGCAACAAAGGACATTTTAGAAGCTGCTACATGGAGCTCCGTGCATACATTTTCCAAACACTACAACCTGCCTTTATATTCCAGATCCAGAGCAGGGTTTGCTTCTGCAGTCCTGCAGGGCATTTTAGCTACACCATCTTTGTCTTAGTGCCTACCACCACCAGGTTGGCTATGGTATTCAACCCATATGTCAGGACTGCAGTTGCATCCTTGAAGGACATAGTACAGTTTTGTACCTACCATAAATGTAGATGTCCGATAGGTATGCAACTGCAGTCAGGTTTTCCCTCCCACCTACCCCTCTGTGGTATTTTGTTGGGTTTCTACCCCTCATTTTAGCTACCTGGGGTAATCTTTTATGGTGTATTTGTTTTTATGTTGTTGTACCTGTCTGGAATTTTTTCTCTATTTTCAAAATTTAGTCTTCCTTAGAGGGCTCCTGGTATCTGGGGCAAGAAACACTGAAGAAGATGGCGTCGGCTGATGCTTTTATACCCCAGGCACTCTGACGTCGGGGAAAGGGCGACATCAGCTGACGCCGGACCCAGACTTTGGAATCCGGCCGACCGAAGGGCTGCCTGAGGCAGGACAACCCCATATGTCAGGACTGCAGTTGCATACCTATCGGACATCTACATTTATGGTAGGTACAAAACTGTACTTTCCCATGAGTGTGTGTTTTTAGACTAGACCGTTTAACTTAGAGGTGCTAGTTTTGTCCCTTTTTCTTTCTTGCACTAGGTTCATTTAAGTTAGAGAACCTAGTAAAACCCCTTTTATTTTTGTTGTGGGTGTTAGGGCTAGATCTGCTTAAGTTAGAGGATCTAGTTTCTCTCCTGTTGTGTGAGTGTGTTGTTTTTTTCTCTACCGCCATTATGTCTAAGGAACATAAAGAACATAAACAGTCAGGGTTTAAAAAGTGTACTAAATGTTTGCAAAAAATGTCCATCACCGATGGACATGTCTGTGTGTACTGCTTAGGGGCCATTCATTTACAAGAAACTTGTCTCTTTTGTCATTCTTTTAGCCCTAGAGTACTCCAGGAATGGAAGAATAAGCTGGTTTTAAAGGCATGTTAAAACCTTCCTTCAAGGAAGACCTAGCCAGTTCTTCCTTCTCTGCTAGGTCGCAGTCTTCTAGAAAGGATAAGGGCAATACCTCTAAAAGGCCTTCTCCAGCCTCAACTTCTGTCTCTGAACCTCCACAGAAGTTACTAAAATCAGAGTTGGCCTCTGTCTCTTCAGCTCCACAGTCTTTGGGGCCGATTGAGATTCTGGACACGGACCCTGCAGTATCAGCACCATGTGTTTCGGTGCCAATCACTAGCAGTCCTCTTAGGAGCCGGTCTACAGACATTCCACCAGTCTCCTCTACTTTAATATCACCTGTATTGCAGAGAACAAGGTCTCCCACACTGTCCTCCAGATCCTGCAGGAGCTTATCTGAAGAAGACATCGAGAGAGTGGTGCTCAGACTCCTCAAGTCATTGGCCTTGCCAAAATTTTTATCGGCTCCAACACATTCAATCTCGAAGCTGACTCCTGTCTCCGATCCTGCTCTTTTTCCTCCTCCAACCCAGATTGGGCCTTTGGAGCCGATATTGTTGGTATCGACTGTAGTTGTGTCCTTGGCTCCAGCACCCTGTGTGGTTGTCTGAGAGCCAAGCTCTGCTCCAACACTCTCGGTGCTGTCCGAAGTGTCTAGGGTTTGAAGCTCTGTGGTCAGCCCCGAGGGGGACACTTCAAACCAGACCTCTTTGGTGCCGAGTCTTCCTCTTGGTGCGTCGGCCTGAGTGAGCTTGGACCCTATGTTGTTCTCAGAGATGATTCTTTTGGAGCCATCGGCACCTACGCTCTCTTCCTAGCCAGGGCATCATTCGGAGCTGGAGGAATTGGTCTTCATGAGGATGAGGAGCATGTTGGATAGTTCATCCATCTCACATAGAAATACCGATGCTATACTTCCTCAAGTGCCGACTACGGTCTCAGCATCCTCTCTCCCCCAGGATGGCAGAGACCCACAGCCCCAGGACTCCCATTTGGGTGGCCCCCGATCATCCAAGACCTCCACAGAGGACCCCACTGAGGAGCCCTCTCAGAATAGATTATGTAAGAGGAAGCATGTAGACTCCCCTGATGAGTCTGTCACATTTGACACTGACCTCGATGAGTCAGAGGGGTCCCCTACATCGTCCTCTGAAGATGTCTCCTTTGCAGACATTTTGGAGATCCTCAGGCAGAGAGGTGGCTGGCCCACCGTTACCCCGTCTGATGAGGAGTCAGTGTACCTGAAGGCTTTTGTGTCTCAACCCTCAGGTTCATGGGTGTCTCCTCCATTTGATGAATTACTGGATCTTGTGAGTCAGAAAGCATGGCAGACTCCTGATGCCATGGAACCTCCAGGAGGCCAAATAAATTTCTTTCTGCCCCTAAAGACAAATAATTTTTATCCAAGGGCTTACCTGTTGATGCCATGGTGGTGGCAGCGGCCACTAAGAAGGCGCTAGCATAGACTTCTTCTTCTATCCATACACCCAATAAGGAATCCCGAATGATGGATAGGTACAGGAAGAGTATCTTCTCTTCAGTGGCTTTTACACTACGATCTCTGAACTATCTGTCACATTTTACGAGACTTCAGAGAGATCGCCTAAAGGAGTTAGGAGATACTCTTCAGGGTACCTCTACTGAAGCAGTCCCATCTACAGTGTCAGCTCAGTTGGCTACGCTCACATCCATTGTTAACTACTCTATGCGGCTGATCTCATACGCAGCTGATGGCGCGAGTAGGGCGGCGGGTTCAGGAGTCTCCTTAAGGAGACATTCCTGGATGCATCTATGCAACTTTGCTGAGCCTTTCAAGTCTACATTCACCAATGCTCCCGTGGATGGATCCTCTCTTTTTGGACCCAAGGTGAAGGATACTCTCACCAGGTGTGAACAGGAAGGAAAGACTCTCTCTGCCGTGGGAGTCCATTTTACCATTCCTTCTAGACCTTACCCAAAAGGTCAGAAAAGCAGTAAAATGTGGTTCAAGAAATCATAGAAGCCTTTCCAGGATACACAGGGTGATTCGTCCTTCAGAGGCAGAGGAGGAGGAAATAATGGTAGATGTCACCCTAGAGGCAGGGGAGGCCCACAAAATCAGGGAGGTCACGATTCCTTTCGTGACCGTCCCTATCAGCGTTCCTGATGTGGAACTGACTATGCAGTTCAGCTAGCAGCTATATCTAATTTTCATGCGGGGATTAATGATTCCAGTCTTATGTCTCATAAACTGTGCAAATCTTTTCTTAAGGGTTCCATGATGTTAAGACCTCCTGTGCAAGACCCCATTCCTCCCTGGGATCTGAATCTAGTCCTGTCTAGACTTACTTTGCCACCCTTTGAACCAGCCCATATTTGTCAGTTAAAATTCCTGTCTTGGAAGACTCTTTCTGGTGGCAATAACCTCAGCCAGATGAGTTTCTGAACTACAAGCCCTATCAGTTAAACCTCCATATTTAATTTTTCACAAAGACAGGGTTTCTCTCCGGACCAATCCTTCCTTTATTTATAAAGTCGGTTCTCAATTTCACTTAAACTAAACAATTGAATTGCCAGTGTTCTTCCCTAATCACACCAATAAAGCAGAGTATACTTTTCACCAATTGGATGTGTATAGGCAGCTGTGTTTCTATATCCACAGGACCAAAGGATTTAGAAAATCAGAACAGCTGTTTATTTCCTTTGCTGAGGCGAGAATGAGCTTGCCAGTTTCCAAGGTTACACTTTTGAACTGGATCTCATTTCCTTTATTTACAGTTCTCAGGAAAAGGAGTTACCCTTTAAAGTCAAAGCGCATTCTACCAGGTCCTTTTCTACTTCTGCTGCTTTCCAAGCCAGGACACCTATTGATAATATATGTGCAGCAGCAACAAGGGCTACCCCTCATACCTTCATTTCCCATTATAAATTGGATTTAACTTCCAGGGGTAGAGCCTCATTTGTTTCCACGGTACTCAGGAGTATTTTCCAGTGAGCCACCCATTCAAGATGCTAGGGAGCCACACGTAATAATGGAGGTGAGATAACTTCTTTATGTTATGTAGTCCTATGTACTCACCATAATGTTCCATGTATGTAGTCCATTTCGCCAAACATTATTATGAACCCACCCACCAGCCCCCTTCCTGGAGGATCTGGAAACAGTTTTTCCTTTTCTACAGAGGTTTATACCATAAGGGACCTTTATTACAGTTTATTCTTCTGGACCTTTGTCCTTTTTCCTGTTTTATTCTGATAGACTAGTAGCAAACAAGATCTGGGGAATGTGCTCATGCACCATGGGATACCTCCTAGCCACAAGACAATCTGAAGTTTTCAGGCTTTCTAAGCGGCCGAGTAGAAGGATCGGCTTTGAACCCACACGTAATAATGTTCAGCGAGATGGACTACATACATGGAACGTTATGGTGAGTACATAACTTCTTTTTTTACAGTGTTTCAGGGACAGCTATTTTACAGGAAACAGCAGCCTAGCAGTAAACAGTGAGATGTTTTACAGGAAACAGTAGCCCAACTCCATGTCTGATCCCAATTTGCATAGTAACATGTCTATGAAATCCCTTCTATTGTAAGACAAGACCTCTTAGAAGCTATATGAGAAGTGTATAATTCTGGTACACGTCTATACACATTATGAGATTTAGACAGTGTAATTCATAAAATCAATGAAAGGAATCACAAAACACAAACTATTGAAGTTAAAAGCCAGTCACACTCAAAAAAGCTGGAAAGGGCACTAGAATGCATAATGAAATTAAACATGAACTACTGCCAGTTCCACATGTATTAATGAAAACTAAATAATAGTCACACTTTTACTATGCAGTGGCCAAGTCCACTGGATCATTTTACTGTTTAAAAACTGAGCATTAAGTTGGTGAATTTGAAAATACCAATCTGATTGTTTTAAAAAAAAATGAGTATGCAAAAAAGGGAGAATCCAAAATGTAAATACACATTCCTTATTTATGGCATGGAAAATCAATGCAAACTAAACGTGATGTATGGTCAGTACCTATGTTGGTGGAGTAGAAAGTTCTGATTATGACCAAAGCAACCCAGGTTTAATTACTGGCTCAGATGCTTGACTGTTCAGGCAAGATGGATTGGCTTACCTAGCGTAGAGAGAAGTATTTTGGTTCCTGCCTGCTTTTTGCCATTGGTCCAGTGATAGATACAGATCCTCAGCTGGATAGCAGAGGCTAGTCATGTTGCAGTAAACCAGCATAGGTTACATATTGGCATGACTGCCCAAGTGCATGATGCATCTGTCTGTGTATGAAGCATTATGGTAAGGCAGTCCACACAGCCTATCTGGACCTCGCCAAGACCTTCAACACCCTCCCCCACTTTGGAATCATAGATAAACTTACTAAGCTGGGTATTAATCTCTACGTCACTCGATGGGTCGATGGGTTGCTAACTGGCTTACTGACAGAACCCACACTGTAAAAGTAGCCGACTCAAAATCCAGCGCCAGACAAGTGACAAGGAGTACCTCAGAGTTCAGCCCTGGGACCGCTCTTGTTTGGCATCTACTTCTCTGAAGTACAGGCCAGCACTAAGGGACTCTGGCTAACAAAGTTTACAGATGACTGCAAACTGGGAGCCATTACTAAATCCCCAAATGATGTGGATATTCTGCAAAAGGGCCTTACAGAAACAGATGCTTGGTGCCAGAGCCATGGGCACAAGCTCAATGCCAAGAAATGTATAGTTATCCCCTTTGGGAAAAGCCATGTACTCATGAATTACCACATAAGTGGCAATACACTAAACACTGAAAGTGTGATAAGGGACTTAGGGACACAGGTAGACAGTGGTCTCACTTTTGATAACCACATCGCCACAACAGTCAGGAAATCCTCATCACTAAGGGATTTTCATCTAGAAAAAAGGAGGTCATTGTCCCACTGTACTCATCCCTCATTAGCCCCATTATAGAGTACAATACCCCATTTGATATATACCTCACAAGACATCTGCAACAACTGGAAATACCACAGAAATACCTCACTAAAAGAATCACAGGCCTAAAGCAGATGGCCTATGCTGACTGTCTAAAAAAACTCCAGCTATACTCTGTCACATATCGCCTACTCAGAGGTGATCTCTGCTTAACATACAAGGCCATGTCAAACCCAGAGCTGTTGGACATGCTACACTTAAAGAAATCCAAATCCCTCAGAGATACATGCTCCAGGGATCTAAACCTTGTTATCACAATGAACAAAACATGCTGGAGGGATAGTTCCTGACCCAGAGACTCCCCATACTCTGGAATAGACTGCCCATACATGTAAAGCTGAGCGCCTCTTTGACCCTCTTCAAAAGGAACCTTGACAATTGGATGGGAGATAGAAATTCACCCTGGGGATCACATCAGTCGCCCTGCTAGACAAGAGACCAGGGAAGTAAATATTCTGGGAAGAAGTAGCCAGGGAATTGATATGGCTAGGCTTGTATAGGCCTTAGGGCCAATAGCCTAATACCAACCTATGAACCTATGATCTTCTTGTATTCAGTAATAGCATCATGAGACTTTTCTCTGTGTTGTATGATTTGGTCTGAAGTCTTTTTTTTTTTTTTTTGTCTATTTAGCTGTTCAATTAATACAAGCTTCTGCAAAGTTTATATTCCTGCTTCTTATACATTCTAAATATAAGGCAGTACAACATCTGGGAAAAGGAAATATTTGGCTTGACTGTGAAGCCAACTATTGAAGTTATGCTTCCAAAGATTTAGAATAATTAATTAACGAGCTGTATTAAGTGTGGACCTCTACATGTACTGTTCAGAAAGGTTTGTCCTCTGAAAAAATACAGATGTTCTTCGTGTTTCACTGTTGCAGTCATCACTTGTGGGTTATCCCTGCTGGATAGCCCTCAGCTGGCCCGAATACCAGAGTAAAGGATTTCCCTCCTGCATCAGCTGTAGGTCGCCTGATACTGATGTCAGGTCATCATGGCTATAAAGGGAGGCAGCTGACGCCATTACATCAGTCTTTCTTGCCATGGAGCCCAAAGTAGAAGCAGTTTGCAAGTGCATCGATCGGTCATTGCCAGAGTGAGGGAGAAAAGTACTAAAGCTAAGTGCCCCATTGGGGATCCTTTTCTTGCTCTTAACCGATGTGCGAGAAAGTAAATAACTGTCACCGCTATGGAAAACAAATACCACACTGAGACTTTCATAATCTGTGTGTAACTTGTTTAGGCTCAGACCACGATGTCCCCAGATGTCAGTTCTGTTCCTTATTTAACTCTAGAACCATCCATAGAAGAGCTGAATTTGTAGCTAGGCATTTCAGGGAGAGTAGTTACCAATGTGAAATGGCATCCATCAGTCAGTCTACTGTGGAAATTCCTAAAAGGAGAAAAGAAAAGGAAAGAGACAGACCACAGAAAGTTAGGCCCACAGATGACTCAGACCTGAAGTCAGCTGGTCTACTGTCCACTAGCACAGTGGAACTCAGTGAGGCACATACACAGCCCCTGATGACAGCTGTAGAGCCATCGCAGGCCTCTACCAAGACGCTTTTGGAGTCTGGTACACCGCCAGATCAGGCTTCTCCTTCCGAATTGTCAATCACCAGCCCCACGGTTGGGTCTGGAGCCACTTTGCAGGCACCGGCTTTTGAGGAGGCCTTTCGGATGACCGACACCAGACAAAGACTGACAGCCACACCACCAGCCAAAACCACACCTAAGCCCATTGAATCACTGAGGCCTAAGAGCAAGGCCACTCCTAGGAAAACTCCTTCCTCGGTGTTCAGTCACCAACTACCTACCACCCAACCTGCTCAATCTCAGCAGTTACTTAGGATGGCTGAGGATTTAATCTCTCTCATCAGTGGTAATCAGTCTGCTCAAGCTAGCCCAGCCAAAAGAAAAAGGGACCTTTCTCCAGAGGTGCTTTCTGAGCCAGTCAGAGGACTCTGAATTTCTGGACTCAGACACTGAACAACAGCCCCTGGCAGCCTTTGAGGATTCAGATGCTGAGGAATCCTTTCTTTCTGCATCCCCTTCTGAGGACCTCTAATTTGGGGAGACCTTAAATTCCCTCAGAGATCATTTCTATTGGGATGCTCAGGACTACCCCCAATCAAAGAAGAGATTGAGAGAGTTCCTGGACATGCCACAATACAAACCTTTAGCCATTCCTACCATTCTGGATGTGGTGGAGGATGTCTTCCTGGAGACTGGTCTCACCCCTGATGCCCTGTCCCCTGCACCCAGAAAGCCTGATAGATATTACAGGGTGCCAGATACCCATACGTATTTGTTCAAGAACCCTGCAGCTGACCCAGAGATCATTACTCAGGGAACCAAGGGGACTAGGGCCAGTTCGTCTAAAAATCCAATACCCTCTGACAAGGAGAACAGAGCCTTGAACCAATGGGACAAAAAGGTCTACACTTCAGCTACCCTAGCCATTAGAGCTCTCAGTTGCCAATTCCATATGCTTAAATATCAACAGAGCATGCTGGAGTTATTAAAGCAGAAAATTTCCACCTTACCAAAGAGTACTATTACCAGAGAACTAGGAGATCCAATACACTCCAGCTCTCAAGTGGCCAAGCATTTCCCTGCATTGCAGATTTGATGCTTTGGAAGCCTCTAGCAGGGCTGCAGTTTCTGGATCAGTGATTAGAAGGCATGCATGGTTGAGAGAGCAATCTTTTCCTGATCAGGTTAAATCAAAACTTCTGGATACCCCTTGGGTAGGGAAAATTATTCGGCTCTAAAGCAGAGGAGGTGATTAAGAAAATGGAAGACAAGGCCAAGTCAATGCAGACAGTCAAAGACATCCTGCAGGTACAACACCCCCCCCCCCCCAGATTCAGCAAGAACTTTCTTACTAAGCTCTGGTCCTTTCCTGCCCAACCAAAAGCTGTGCAAAGGAAAAGAAGCAGAGGTATGCCCCCCAGACAACAGCAGCAAAGCCAGCAGAGGCCTAGACAGTGGCTCTCTACTACGCCTAGACAAGGGAGTTATAAGTCATATACAGATTCACTTTCATAGAGAATCCCAGGTTTTCAGGGTTTCCAGACATACCAGCAAATCAGAGGACAGAGCCCATCCGCCAGGTTCAAAAATTGTGTGCTCAAGGATCAGTGGAGCCAGTAGCTGTGGAACAAGTGGGAAAAGGATTTTATTCAAGGTTGTTCCTAGTACCCAGAAAAGAGGGCACCTGGCACCTATTCTGGACCTGTCCCCATTAAATCTGTCCCTCCTAGTGCCAAAATTCAAAATGCTAACCCTTCAAAAACTCTTGCCAATGCTGACACCAAATGCTTGGCTAATGACCCTAGACCTGAAAGATGCCTACTTCCATATCCCCATAAGGGAGTCTTGCAGGAGTTTCCTACACTTCAGAGCAGGCTCAGAGCACTTTCAGTTCTCTGCTCTGCCTTTTGGCTTATCTACTGCTCTCAGAGTCTTCACCAAGTGCATGGCTCCTGTCATTGCCTTTTGCAGACAGCAAAACATACAGATTTACCCGTATCTGGACAACTGTCTCATCCAGGCGGACACCAAGGAGAAACTCTTGCAGGATCTTACCTTTGTCCATACCCTTCTAACCTCTCTGGGATTTACTATCAACAAGGAAAAATCCCAATTCCAGCCCACAAGACTGATAACCTTCTTAGGCGCTCTCCTGGATACATTTACCCAAAGAGCTTTCCTCTCTCCAGAGAAGCAGAGCTTTCTCCCCTCTACTTTTCTCAGCTAGCTCACAGAACATACCTCACAGCAAGGAAGTTGCTGCAAGTACTTAGATACATGGCATCCTGCATCCTGTTGGTGCCTTTGGCCAGGCTCCACATGAGAAAACTACAATGGTACCTCAGAAACCTATGGTGACAACACTCACAGTCACTGGAACACCAGCTGTCTCTGATTCTTTGCTTAAGGAAGGAACTTTTATGGTGGGCAGAAGTCTGTATCCTGAACAGGGGTTTACCCTTTATCACCCTTCCCCAAGGCCAGACCATCACCACCGATGCCACAGACACAGCCTGGGGAGCTCACTTACGAGACGTGCACTCAGGGCACCTGGAATCAGGGAAATCTAGCCCCACCCCATATCAACCAGAAGGAAATGATGGCAGTGCACAGGGCTGTAATAGCTGTCAAGGTACACCTCAGACCAGGAGTGCTCTTGATCAAAACAGACAACACCACGGTCATGTGGTACATCAGCAAATGGGGGGGACACACATACTTCTACTCCCCTTGTCACCTAGCTATGTTTATCTGGCAAATGGCCTCAATGATGGGACATCTGATAGCCCAGAACATTCCAGGGGAACACAACACCTTGGCAGACCACCTCAGCAGAAGTGTCCTGAACCCCCATGAGTGGCAGCTACACAAGGAGACCTTCCTCAGCATCATACACCTCTTGGGGGGCACTGGAGGTAGACCTCTTTAGAACAATAGAAAACAGACAGCTGACCAGGTTCTGCTCCAGGGATTCCACCCATGAGATGGGAAAGTGGAAGCTCTCTCCTTTCACTGGGCCAACCTGTTTGTGTACACCTTCCCCACTTTGCCACTGATTCCCAGGGTACTTCTAAAGATCAGGGAGGAAGGGCCAAGGGCTATCCTCATTGCCTTGCCTGAAACTGGCCCAGGCAACACTGGACCCTTACTCCTCAGCCTGAAAAAGGAGCTACCCATGAGCCTGCCTTTCACAGAAAAGCTGCTAACCCAAGAAAAAGGGGCAATACTGCATCCAAATCTTCAAACACTCAGCCTATATGCATGGCTTATACCCCAGAGGTGGATATCAGGCCACCTTTGAGCAATTAGGTTCTGGATATCATTAAGAAGGCCAGCAGGCCCAGCACCCAGAAATCCTATACTGCAAAATGGAAAAGATTTACTGCTTGGTGCCACAATAAGGGTGAAAGCAGCACCCATGCCACTCTCACTTTGCTTCTGGACTATCTGGCGGAGCTCGTGCAGAAGGGATTGTCATACTCCTCTATCAAAATTCATGCCTCGGCTATCTCTGCTCATTCCCCAACAGAGCAACCTATGTTCACCCATCCCCTGTTAAAACAATTCCTTAGAGGGGTGTCACACATCAGACCACCTAGAATGCCACCCACTCCAGCATGGGACCTGAACTTTGTCCTGGAAAAACTGACTTTACCTCCTTTTGAACTATCTGCCTCAGCAGAAATGAAGCACCTCTCTTGGAAGACTGCCTTCTTGCTGGCCACAACCTCAGCCAGGAGGGTTTCCGAGCTACAGGCTCTCATGGCCATTGAACCCTTCATTATTTTCCATGCAGACAGGGTGTTTCTTAGAGCCAACTCCTCCTTTATGCCTAAGGTGGTATCTGACATGGCCCTTAATCAGGCTATCCATCTCCCTACTATCTTTCCAAACCCACAAAATATTGGGGAAAGGATTCACCATACATTAGATGTGCACAGACAGCTTAGATACTATCTGGATAGGACCAAGTCTTTCAGAAAGACTGGCCAGCTGCTGGTCAGCTTTGCCCCAGGGGCAGAAGGGAAACCTATATCCAATCAGACCATTTTTAAATGGATATCACTCTGCATCCATTTCTGCTACTCCTTTCATGGGAAGATACCTCCCAAATCAGTCAGAACCCGTTCTACTAGGGCAGAATCAACTACCACATCCTTCCTTAGAGAAGTTCTTACCAAGGATATTTTAGAATGCTTAGTTTAGAGTGGATTTTTGTGATGGGCAGATAGATGTGTTTATGCCACCTGGACATCAGCTCACACCTTCACAAAACACTACCAACTAGCTATTTTCTCCAAATCCAGGGCAGGCTTTGCTTCAGCAATCCTGCAGGGCATTGTGGCTTCCACTTAAAGCAGTGCAAGCCTAGACTCCGGCTCCTTCCCTTCCTTTATTCCACCCTACTTTTCAGCTTTGGGAATCTTACCACAAGTGATGACTGCAACAGTGAAACACAAAGAATATAGTACAGTTGTGTACACTTACCATAAATGTAGATGTTCGAGTGTATTCACTGTTGCTGTCCTGTTTCCTGCCCATCTTCCTCCTGTTTATTTCCATCATTGCTAATGGCCTTCCCTGGGTTGGCCTTCTTCAGGCCTTCTTGGCAGGGCTCCAACAAGTTGGGGGCAAGAAAAACTGATGTAATGGCATTGGCTGCCTCTCTTTATAGCTCTGATAACCTGACGTCAGTTTCAGGTGACCTACAGCCAAAGCAGGAGGGAAATCCTTTGCTCTGGTATTTGGGCCAGCAGAGGGGTACCCAACAGGCATAACCCACAAGTAATGTCTGCAACAGTGAATACACTAAAATATCTACATTTATGGTAAGTGTACACAACTATACTTTATAGGTCCAGATAGGCTGGGTGGACTACCTTCCCTTCATCTATGGCTTTGGTAACTGTTTCAAAGAAGTCGACTAGGTTCAAGAGGCATGATCTTCCCTTAACGAAGCCGAATTGGGTAGGATCCAGTGTCTGGAGGTTCCCAATGTCTTTGTTTATGATTTCCATGATGATACACTCCATAGCTTTGCAGACCAGGCTAGTCAGGCTTATAGGGCGATAGTTTCCAGGGTTTGTTGTGGCACCACCTTTGTGGAGTGGGTCCACTGTTGCTGTATGCCATTCCTTGGGTACATATCCTGTAGTAAGGCTGAGACTGAACAGTGACTTTATATGAGGGTTTAGTTCTTCTTGGAGCTCATGTAAGACGCAGACTGGGACACCATCTGGTCCCATTGATGCTGTTTTTTTTGCTTTGGAGAGGGCAGCTCTCACCTATGCATCTGTGATCTCAGGAAGGCTACACTCTGTTGGGATAGACATTTGCTCTTTTGGGGGGAAGGGGGGGTTTGCACTGAGGTGTGGGTATCTTTGATAAATATAGATACTCCCCCTCCTTTTATGGTTCGGTCCGAGTTTTTGAGGCCGGAAAGCATGGTATGAAGTATAACCTGTTAGTGCTGGGGTGCTCTCGGGAGCCTTGAACCAGATTTCTGTTACTGCACAGATATCGATATTCTCCATACTGAGGAGAGTCTCGAGTGCATGCATCTTGAAGTTTAGACTTCTGGCGTTGAGCAGCATTACCCTTAGTTTTTTTTCTTTGTGTTGTCTATGGGGGTGGGTTTGTCTTTTGAGCTTTGCCTAAAAAAGGCACTATGGGGGAGGCAAGAGCCTTTGCCAGTATTCAAAAACCCAGGGTGACAGGTGCAAGCTGTCCCTAGTGAAGCAATGTGGCTTGTCGAGCATGTCATCCCAGGCTGACAGACACTGGATCCCCTTTGAATGACACCAATACTTTATCCAGTTGTTAAAATTGATAATTTTGTCTTTATACTGTGGCATCATTCTTGGTGAGGGTAAGATGCTACTCAAGGTCAGGGTCATACCAGCCTGGGCTACATGATCAAAGAGCTCCTGTACGTCTTTTTTCATGTAGTCCAGGGAGGTACGTCTCAGGTCATTCACACCAGCATGGACAATGACAGAGTCATATTTGTACTTGCTTTAGAGTGACCTGAGTGCTTGTGTTATGTGGTGGATCCTGGCACCCGACAGGCAGCTTACAGTGACCTTCTCCTTGTTCAGCCTGGTGAGTGGGATGTCAGTGTGTCTGACAATAGAGTCGCCTATTACAAGTGTATTATGTGTGTTGTTTAGCCTTAATGGCTGTGACTGTGTGGCACACTGACTTTGTGAGCTATGTGCTACGTGGATATTGTTTCGTGGTAGGTGTTGCTTGGATGTCTGCTTTGGAGGTCTCTGCTGCTTAGGCAGATTTTTATTTAGAGCTTCCGAGTATGTTTTTGTGTGTTTATGTGTTTGGTTTGCTGATGCGATAGGTCTATGTGAGATTGGATTTGTGGTGTGTGTGGTTACCTTCTCCTCCTGACAGGCTGTGCCAGGACTGGGTTGAGAGAGCTTAGCCTCCAGTTTGGCTATATAGTTGCATCTCTCACATATATTTGAGCTTGTTGGGAGGAGGAGAGGGTGGTCTGTATACATAAGGCAGTTGTAACATTGCCTCAAGATTCCCAGATTCACCAGCTGGACTGAAGAGTAAACTCGAAACTGACCTTTGGACATGCCTGAATAATATAGGGAACTACTTATTGACTGATTAGAAAGAACCAATAGGGAGCAAGTGCTTTGAAGGAGTATAAGAGGATGTAGTGCTTTAGTTTGTGTTTACCTATGAGATTACTAATACGAGCAAGTGTAGGACTTTAGAATGAAAATAGAGTGCTTAATTAGAGATTTAGAGCAGTTAAATCCCCAGACACTATGTTTCACACTTCAAACATGACCACAAATGCAGATTCAGCATTCTTTTATAAAGCTGCAGTATCTTTGCAGCTTCATAAGACAAGGCCAGTACTGCACCCCTTTCACCGTCAGCACCTGCTGATTGCAACTCCCTAACAGTTTGTGTCTAGGGTAGCCACTCCTTTACCATGCCCTGGTTACAGCTGTGCATATTTATACCTCTCAAATGTCCAGATTTTTCACAGAATGTATAAACTTTTGTCTCGTATTTTTGTTTTGTTCCTCATAAAATTTGTTTTTTTCTGGAAATAATTGAGGACTGAAGTTACCACATAATTTAAGACATTTGAGTTTCAGACTTCATACAATGAAGAAAATGCATAATGATGCAATTTCTGTTAGTATATCAACTTTCTAAGTTTGCAAAAGTAATATTTAGAAAAATATCCCTGTTTGGGCCACTGCATTATATTTTGCCTTGTCCAGAATTCTTATACTAAGAGGTTGAGAGGTATGCATGTGATAGTTACAGATATGGGGCAGGATTCACGAAGGCTTGCACGGAGTGTAAGAGACGTGTAACACTCCATGCAAGCCTCATGATCCAGGAACAGCCCGAAACTCTGTGTAAGAGACCAGCTAAAACGTCTCTTACACGGACTGGGCGTGGATATGCTAAAAACCTCACTTGCATCCGAAAGGCATGCAAATGAGGTAGAGTAGCGATCCACGAAACAGAAAGCAGCCCGTGTAAGAGACGTTTTAGCTGCAGAAATGTACTCAGTTGACAACTGAGTACGTTTCTGCAAAAATCACAATGGAGCCATGTCAGCTCCAAATAAAGGGTGCATGTGTGTCAGACAGCATGCCAATGGCCAAATATGTGGCCATTGGCAAGGTTCCCCGATGCAAATATTAAAAAAATATAATTGTTGCAAACGGGCTGCACTGTATAAAACATAAAAATGAAGGTTATAAACCCACAAATGTGGATTTTATGCAATACATGGAATGACAATGGAGGGACCAGCAGACCAAAAACAACATGGCCACCGTGTACTGGTTGCTAAGGGGGGAAGCTGAGTCTAAGACATGTAACTATGCATTAGTAGGCAATCTGATGTAAATGAGGGTTAGGATACTGAATCCCACAGTCACATAGGAAATGAGCACAGTCTGAGTAGTGTAAGAGATACATAAGGGGGAGGAATAGAGTAGGAGATAGGTGACATCACAGAGGGGAAAGGTAGAAAGAAATGCAGTTCATTGGAGGTCAGTGTTACATGACAGATGACAGACACAGATCATGGAAAGAGGAGTGCCACAAGATAAGCATGGGAAAGTCAAGAAATGGAAGGTGTACACTGTTACTTACACCAAAGTTTCTTGCTGGGCATGCATGCGCACGTGTGAGTGCCATGAAGCGCGAGTAGGGCAGTGCGCACGCGTGTAAGGCAGACTGAGCATGTGGGAGCGTGTTGGTAGATGTGTAACACTGTTTGCACTGGTGTGCGTGCGTTTTAACCCGAATAGGCAGATCCTGAACCATGTAAGCATGTGTGCGCGCGTGTAAGCCACTGTGAGCGTGTTTCTGCTGGTATGCATGCTGCTCCCCCCTGAGGAAACAGAAAGGAAAAAGGAAGCAACAGAATTAGTAGGAAGCTAGCAGGGAATACTGCTGGAGCTAGCAGGTGAAAACAATTAGAAGCAGGCAATTACACAGGCAGAATAGTAGCCCAGCCCAGCACTTAAAACTCTGCAAACAGCAGTGCAGGATGTTTCTCTCAAGAGACACTGCAAGACAGGAGTAAGCTATTAGAAGTGAAAACTGAAAAAGCTGAACTCAGAGCAGAATTGCTAGGGGCTGCCATAGCTGTCATAATGAGACATAGGGGACTTGCTGAGGGTGGTGACAATGCAGATGGTGCCAGACAACCCACAGTGAGGAGACGGAGAAGAGTGTTCAGGCCCAGGGTCACCTACCATGGGTTACATGAGCTGGAGATAGTAGAGCGCTATAGATTGGACAGAGAGCTCCTGCAGCAAATAGTCGAGCTGTGCAGGCCACGCCTCACACACAGAACCAACAGAGGGGAACCCATCCCAGTGGAAACCAAGGTATGTGTTGGCCTAAGAATACTAGCAACAGGTACCTTCCAGAGACCAACTGGTGATATGATGGGGATATCACAGGCATCAGCCTCCAGGGTACTGCACCAGTTCCTGGATGCCATGTCAGCACATGTCGGTGATCATGTATATTTCCCCAATGCCCATGAGGTATTGGCCAGCAATATGCGTCTCTTCCAGCAAATAGCGGAATACCCTGAGGTAGTGGGTGCAATAGACTGCATGCACATACGCATCAAAGCACCAGCCGGTAAGTGGGGTAGGGCCTACATTAACCACAAGGGCTTCCACTCCATCAACTGCCAGGTCGTGTGTGATGCCCAGGGCATAATAATGAATGTGTGTGCTGGCTGCCCTGAGAGCTACCATGATTCCCACATCTGGCATTTGACGCAGTTGTACCAGACATTTGCCAATGGGGACATCCCACACGGACACCTAGTGGGGGATGCAGGTTATGCACTAGAGCCGTGGCTGATGACACCCATCAGAAATGCACACACACCTGAACAGAAACGCCATAATGAAGCACACGCACAAACACGTAATGTAATAGAGCATGTGTTTGGGCTGCTCAAGTCATGGTTCTGGTGTCTGGACACATCTGGTGGAGCCTTGCAGTACTCACCAACTACATGTACCCAAATTGTCATGGTATGTGCTATGCTACATAATATGATCTTGCGAAAACAGCTGCAGCAGGATCAGCATAGGCCTGGGCCAAACAGCCCCTCACCATTGCCAAGGCCATCACAGGCAGAGCGTGACACGGAGGAGGAACAACCTGAGCCTGCCCCAGTAGGCAGAAGGAGGCGTGTCCAGTATGCCCTGGCCTTGGCAAAGAGGCAATGCATAGCACATACACTGGCTCAGTAGGAACCCTGGGAATGATACCCCTCTATGACTCACTCAAATAATAAAAGTAATGACTAAAATGACATGACCTGCTCACAAACATGTACAGGGAGTGTAATATGTGCATCCGACAGAGGCAGCCCTGCAGCACCACCTGAGGCATGAATGCCATGTGTTAAGTAATGTAATACCATGTACTATATGCACACTTGAGGACCCTGACTAACATCCACCCTCACCAAGCATGAAGCCACAAAATGACGATGGGATGATCAATTGCAATAATTGGCTGAAGTAATGCAGTTAGTCAAAGGGGAGCCAATGTGTTTCAGCCTGGGAAGACATGCTGAGCATGACATGATGCACCACCTGCTAGGGGTGGCGTGCACCTATCAGTCCAGGCCCAATGGATACTGGCAAAGGCTGTCAGTACCCACAGCGTGCCCTGAATAGGTAAGTCTCAAAACACAAACCCACCTTCATAGGTACCACAAGGGATAGGAACCTAGATGTAATGCTACCCAATGCCAGAAGTCTAAACAGCAAGATGCGTGCAGTGTAAACGCACACAGTATGGAGAATGTTGATATCTGTCCTGTAATAGAAAACTGGGTCAAGGCTCACATCAGCACCCTAACACTACCAGGTTACACCTCATACTGTGCTGTACAGCCTCAAAACATGGAACAAACTACAAAAGGAGGGTGACTAGCAATAATTGTCAAGGATAACCACACCCCCATGTTGGTACCACAACAAGAAGCAGCATGGATTAGCCATGGTCAAGTACCAGTGACTAAAACCTCCTCCCAGTATATAGCCTGCTGCAGACTACTGTCCTAACACCAGGAACTGCACCTGGCCTATGTTGGAATACATGAATATATCAAGCCCCCCCAAACCACATTATATTGGTTGACTGAAAATACCCAGACATACACTGGGAGCATTATACTAGCACCAACACAGTAGGAGAAAAGTTCCCAGAATCCATAAACCAAAATGCCCAGGAACAACGTACCACTTCCACAAGAGGGGTAAGCATACTCAATGTGATAATCAGCAACATGCGTACTGGATGGCAAGATGAGAAGTGTATCCCTCACTGGTAAGACCAGAACATAGAGTAATCACACCGGATATACACATCCTGACCACAGTCCCTGGCCAGAAAACCACAGTGAAAAACATGTGTAAAGCATAAGTTGCACCCCTCCAAACTGATGTGGAATCCATTAAAGGCCCTGTGCAGGTGCAGAATATGGGACACACCGCAGAACCTGTTATACAGGCATTCCATGAACACAGCCAGGAATGCTTGGATTATGCAATCACAAATAACAACAAGACACAATGCCATACACATAGGCATCTGGCATGCTGGACTCCAGCCATTACCAAACCATGCAAGAGAATGAGGAAGCTACTACATGACAGAGCAAACATAAAAAGGGAAGTAATCACTGATCAGTAGTATGGCAATAAAATATGTCCACACATACAATCCACTAAGGCCAGCTACAACAAGTAGAATCTGTGAATCCTGAGGCAATGTTACACCTGCCCCAAGTACACAGACAACCCTCAACTCCCCCCCAATAAATACAAATATATGTGAGAGATGCAACCATTTATCCAAACTGGAGGCTGAGCTCCCCCAACGCAGTACTGTCAAAACTAGTCAGGAGGAGAAGGTAACCACATACACCACAAACCCAGTCCCACATAGACCTATCACAACTGTATACTAAACACACAAATGCAGAAAAACATTCCCGGAGGCCCTAATTACAAACACACCACACAAACAGAGGCCTCCAAAGCAGACCCCAAGCAACCACAACCTCCAAACATAGCACATGCAACATATAGTACACAAAGCTGGTGTGCCAAACAGTCACAGGCCAGAAGGAGAAACAACATGCCTGATACAGTTGTAATAGGTGTCTGTATAGGCAGACACACTGCTGTCCCACTCACTAGACTGAACAAGGGAAAGGGTACAGTAAGCTGCCTGTAGGCTGCCACAATACGCCACATAACACAAGTACGCAGGTCACCCCAAAGCAAGCAGAAATATGATGCAGTCATTGTCCATGCTGGTGTGAATGACCCGAGATGTACCTCCCTGGACTACATGAAAAGAGACATGGATGAGCTCTCTGAGTATGTACTCCAGGCCGGTATGACACTGGCCGTTTGCAGCATCCAACCCTCACCAAGAATGATGCCACAGTACAAACACAGAATTATCAGCTTTAACAGGTGGCACAATTACAGCTGTCAGTCCAAGAGGATCTAATGTCTGTCTGCTTGAGATGTCATGCATGACAAGCCATGCTGCTGTTCCAGGGATGGCTTGCACCTGTTACCCCTGGCCATCTGGATACTGGATAAGGCCTTTGCCACCTCCATAGAGCCGTACGTAGGCAAGGCCGAAAAGACTAACCCACCACCCTAGAAAACATAAGTGGTAAGAAACATAAGGGTAATGCTGACTAATGCCAGATGTGTAAACTGCAATATGCATGCTCCTGAGGCACTTCCCAGTATGGAGAACATCGATGTCTGTGCAATGACAGAAGCCTGCTGCAAGCCTACTGACAGCACAACAGCATTACGAGGTTATACCTCATATCATGCATTATAGCCCCAACACCTGGACCAAAACATCAAAGGAGGGGGGAGTATCCATATGCAGCACAGACACCCATACGGCCAGGTAACTGACAATGCACGATGCAGCGGAGACCACCCATGTGCACCTAACTGTAGTCAAAACTGCTGTACAGTCTGTAGCATGCGACAGACCACACTCTCACACACAGGAACCCCACCCAGACATCCTGAAGACACTGGACAGTATGAATGTCCCACCAAATACCAAACAAGGTACTCACAAATTATCACATAGGTGGTAAACCATTATGTATGCAAGGAGTAATCAGGGACCTAGGGACACAAGTCGACAGTAACCTGTCATGTGACACTCACAATGCCAAATTGGCTAGGAAGACTGTCTATATTGGACACCGTATCATGAAAGGATCCACATCTACATCAACAGAGGTCACTGTGCCCCTGTACTGTTCTCATATCAGACCCATAATCTAGTACAATGACTCATATGGGATGCACCGTACCTGACACCTGCAGCGGTTAGGAAGACCTCAAAGGTACCCCACCAAGAGGATAAAGGGTGTCAAATATATGTCATATGCTGCCTGGCTGTAGACACCCCAGCTGAATGCAGTCACAGACTGTCTACACAGAGGCATTGTATGTCTGTTGTACAAGGCCATGTCCAACACAGGAGTAATGGACATGCTCCACCCCAGGAAATCAAAGCCATTGGAGCTGTGAGAGTGACAGATGTCAACCTCAACACATAATGAAATAGGATGTGCTGGAGGGACATATACATAACCCAGAGGCTCCCCACACCCTGGAACAGGATCCCACTCCATGTTAGGCAGAGCCCCTCACAGACACCCCTCAACAGGAATATTGCCAAGTGGATGGATGATCGTAGATGTACACTGGGGGTCTTCACTGTGTCACGCCCAGACAGAGGCACAGTAAAGAAAATCATAAATGGCCATAATATTCACATAGCAAGGGGCAGCGAAAGACACACCCACTCTGGCTAGGCTTACTAATGCCCTAGGGTGAATAGCCTAGTATGAACCTATGAACTTATGAAGATACAAATTGTACAGGACACTAAGGATAATCACAAGGCTTACTCAACTGATGGTAGGAACCATGTTGGGAATTCACAGATATGCTCCGAATCACACAGATATTACAAACAACATACCAAACACACACACATATTGCCAACATACAACCTGACAGGTGCAGTGCAACCCCCCCCCCCCAGAATGCAAAATATCTATCCCAGCAAACTGCTGGCCCCCTGACATTGCAGATGCTGAGGTAACAGCGTTCATCTACAAAGCAAAACACACAGCAGCAAAGGTATGAGATGGTGTCCTGGGCTGAGGCCAACATGGACTCCAAGAAGAATGGAATGCCAAATCACACTACTTCTCAATGTCAGCCTTACCACATGATATGTCCCCAAAGAGCAGTATACAACAACAGTGGTCCTTCACAACAAAGGTGTTGCCTGAATGGATACTGCAAACTACCACCCCAGGATCCTGACAAGCTTGGTCTGCACAGCTATGGAAAGGATCAGCATGTACCACAGACATAAAGCTATCGGGGACCTACTGGCACCGGACCCTACCCAGTGTGGCTGTCGTAAGTGCAGATTCTGCCCCTAAACATGTTTGACCCATTTGAAACAGTCATTAAGGTCATCGATGAGGGCAATGTGGTCCACACAGCGTAGCTGGACCGTGCAAATGCTTCCAGATAATACCCTACATGTTCAGTATGGATATGTTCACCAGCTTAAATATAAAGCCCTATGTCAGTAGAGGGGTTGCAAACCAGACCAAGGACAGAACTGACATGGTCAGACATGCTGCATCCATGTCAGACTACAAACCAGGTATAAGTGGCATCCCACAAGGCTTGGTCCTGGGACCTCCCCCATTCCGTATATATGTCCCATAGGTACAGTCCAACATGGAAGGACTGTGACTGAACATGTATGCAGAGGAGTACAAACTGCCCACCATATCTGACCCCCAGCTGACACAAGCAACCCACAAAAGGGCCACATAGAAACAGACAACTGGTGCCATAGCCATGTCAGCAAGCTAATTGCAGAAATGTGTATAGACAACCACCGTGGATATACAGTAAGTGCCCACCAATTACCACACAGGTGTTAACACATTACGTACCTAACATGTAATGAGAGACCTGGGGACACAAGGTGATAGATATCCTGCATTGGACAAACATGTGGCTGTAGTGCTCACAGAAACATACCATATACCCACCCAATCATGAAGGTTGTCAGATCTAGATAAGGGGAGGTCACTGTGGCTCTGCAGTCATCCTTCATCAGCGTCACAATTGACTACAATAGCCCCTGTGGGATGTACCTCAGCAGTCACCTCCATCAACTGTAAAGTCCACAACAGTACCTCACCAGGAGTAGCAAAGAGCATGAACAGATGCCATGTGTTGCCTGATTAAACAAACTGCAGCTTCACACACTGCCATACTGCCCACCCAGAGGCAAGCTGTGCCTGATGTATGAAGTCATGTCCAAGCTGGAATCAATGAACATGCTGCACCTTGTACAATCTGAATGGCAGTGAGCTATGCACATGAGAGACCTGAACCCCAGCACTGACATACATAGGACAAGTTGTACTGAATGATCCATAACACAGAAGCCACCCCCACTCTTGAGTAAACACCCAGTACAGGTTAGCCAGAGAGTCACCCATCGACACCCCTCAAGAGGAATCCTGATGAGTGGATGGGAGATGGTAGGTTTACCCTGGGTATCACTGTTATGTCACAGGTAGACGGAGGCACAGTATACTAACTATGACATATGTCATGGCAAACTCCAGTTACAATGTGTGTCGAAGGACAAACACACTCTCTGATTAGCATCAGAAATGGCCTAGGGCACATCGCTAGTGTTTGCCAATGTCCACCTATGTTGTGGAATACACTACCAATGTTGGACAAGCCTGGTGTAGGTAGTCCATATCTGAACATAATGCAACATGGTCATATGTGCACAACTGGCCCCTACACAGTCTGTTGTGCTCACTATGAAAATGTCAAGCAGTGATAGGACTAAAGCCCAGAATACTGTCCACCACAGTGAAAGTACTGAACCAGTACACTATACGGTACTACAGTGTTAGGTCATTATGAAAGGATGTTGACAACTGTATGCAAAGTATCCCATGCAATCCCTGCAGGCACAGTATAATCCCTGTTATGGTCAGACACGAAGCAGTTGGCCAGTAAGTACACAACATGACACCCAACACACAACCATAAACATAAACGTGAGATATTGTTGAAGTTCACACT
Organism: Protopterus annectens; assembly: GCF_019279795.1. NCBI lineage: Eukaryota > Metazoa > Chordata > Ceratodontiformes > Protopteridae > Protopterus > Protopterus annectens. Next base: position 1,041,072,254 of record NC_056743.1, on the reverse strand, counting down.
CACCCAAATATGTGGTGGACTGCATATGGAAAGTTCACACTGGGCATGCTCACACACTTTGATAAATGAGGCATATGTCAGACAACATGCCATGGAAAGGCTGAACTGGGCATGCTCAGACACGTAGGCCATATCTCCGTTTAGCAGTTGGCCACACATATCTGGTATTTGTACGTGTCATTCCAGGAACCAACCACAACACAGCAATCTGCCCAGTGCACACAGTAAATGACTACAGAGACATAAGTGATATAGTGGATCGGCCTCATATTCAATCAGCTTCAACAGATACACAAGTTGTTCTTAGGAACAGGGAATGCTATGGCAATAAAGACCTGCAAACAGTCTAACAGCAACAAATATTGTGCATCTGACAATTAAACATATGGGTGTAGAGGTCAATACTAGGCTGTTTGCCCTAGGGAATGACAGCTTAGCCAGAGTGTGCTTGGCATCTGCATCCCCAGTACAGTAGGCTACTGTGTCACTGTAAAGTAGGTCACATTAGGCAATGTGTGAGGCTAGTGTGCTGTGCCTCTGTCAAGCAGGGACACAGTGGAGATCCCAGGGTTTGAATGTGCTAAGCCACATCCATGTTGGTGTGTGCTGGAAGAGGGTTGCTGTGGACCTCTAACAGTAAGTGGGCATCAATAACAGACTGAGGGGAGCCCTATCTGCATTGTCTGGACAATTCCACTGTCAACACTGTGTTGTGATGATTATGAGGGATTGAAGTGTCATGCCGGTACTGTTCACAGATGTCCTCCCTCTGTGGGCTACAGCTCTGCAATGTATTAGCTCACTCTGTCTGTTGGACGGCTCATATATGGCTGGTGTACACCTGACAGGTGTCCTGTTGTGGAGCAGCATGGGTATATGTGGGATAGCATGATCAATACAAACCTTACACATGCTCATAGAATGCAATTGTCAAGGATTATGCAGAGTGGCCATTATAGTCCCCCAGCATGGGTCCTTTGAAGTCGTCCACCCCAGTCTTCACAAGTGTAGAGTCTGCTTGTGCTAAATACAGTTTGCAGTGACAACCTTGCCTGGGGGTGGGGATGGGATATGGATGTCCAGGGAAAGGTGGGTATGGTCAGATATCAACAATGGTTGTCTACCTCTGGTGTGGAAAGGTGAGTACCCATGTTGCAGATGGACAGGTGCAATATGTATTCCCCCATGTGGCTGTGGTGAGTGGTTCTGCCATAGCACATGGACCCACAAATTGTAGTGGCTGTAGGGTAATGTAGAGGCCTGAGTAGTTCCCACACACAATATGCCTGTACCTGATGTTAACAACTGGAATGGTGTATGTGAACACCTGCATACCCCGGCACCGTTCCCAGAGAAGCAAAGTGTGTGTCCTGGATGTGGGAGTGGTGTTCTGGACTGACTGTGTTGTGTGTTACAGGTCCTGTGGTCACGAAGCATGGTATAGAACATAACCTGCCAGTGCGATGTGCATATCTGACCCTGAAGTAGGTGGCTGCAAATGCATATATACGTTATCCCCACCTGACAGGTAGTACTAGATGTACATACCTCTGTAGAAATAAAGATGTCAGCACCCTATAAATACTGCAGGTGCAGAACAGATGCCCAGTAATTTGGATAGCACGCTCTGCTAATGTGTCCCCCTCAAGTGCCATAATATAGTTAGGTAGGAGTTTGAACCATGCAAATGCTCAGTGTGTGTGTGTGTGTGTGTGTGTGTGTGTGTGTGTGTGTGTGTGTGTGTGTGTGGGTGAGCGGGGTTGTTGTGTGTGCAAGTCTGTGTGAGGGAAATGTCCCTTTTGGCAACTGGGAAAACACTCTACAGGATGCACATTCCGCTATCTAAGCACTGATGATGTCAGCACCCTATAAGTACAGCAGGAGAAGAGAAACCTCCCAGTAATGCGAATAGTGTGCTCTGCTAATGCGTCTGTCACGAGTGTCATAACATAGTTAGATAGGGGTTTGCATCCTGTAACTGCCCAGTGTGTGTGGAGAGGGATTAGTGTGTGTGCAAGTTTGTGTGAGGGAAATGTGCCTTTTGGCAACTGTGAAAACACTCTACAGGATGCACATTCCCCTATCTAAGCACTGATGATGTTAGCACCTTATAAGTACAGCAGGAGAAAGGAAACCTCCCAGTAATGTGAATAGTGTTTTCTGCTAATGCGTCTGTCACGAGTGTCATAACATAGTTAGATAGGGGTTTGAATCCTGCAATTGCCCAGTGTGTGTGGAGGGGGGTTAGTGTGTGTGTGCAAGTCTGTGTGAGGGAAATGTGCCTTTTGGCAACTGGGACAACACTCTACATGATGCACATTCCCCTATCTAAGCACTGATGATGTCAGCACCCTATAAGTACAGCAGGAGAAGGTAAACCTCCCAGTAATGCAAATAGTGCACTCTGCTAATGCATCTGTCACGAGTGTTATAACATAGTTAGGTAGAGGTTTGAAACCTGCAAATGGCAAGTGTGTGTCTTTGGATGAGGGGAGTTTGTGTGTGTGCATTTATGTATGACAGACATGTGCTTTTTGGCAATCAGGAGAACACACTACATGATGCACATTACCCTTTCCAAATACTGATGATGTCAGCATCCTATAAGTACAGCTGGAGAAGGGACACCTCCCAGTAATCCAAATAGTGCACTCTGCTAATGCGTATTTTTCAAGTGTCATAACATAGTTAGGTAGGGGTTTGAAACCTGCAAATGGCAGGTGTGTGTGTTTGGATGAGGGGAGTTTGTGTGTGTGCAATTCTGTATGACAGACATGTGCTTTTTGGCAATCAGGACATCACACTACATGATGCACATTACCCTTTCCAAACACTGATGATATCAGCACCCTATAAGTACAGCTGGAGAAGGGACACCTCCCAGTAATTCAAATTGCGCACTTTGCTAATGCGTCTCTCTCAAGTGTCATAACATAGTTAGGTAGGCGTTTGAATCCTACAAATGGCAAGTGTGTGTATTGGGGTGGGGAGTGTGTGTGAGAGAACAGATCCTTTTGGCAAATACTACAATACACCAGATGCTGCATATTCCCCCAGTAAACACAGGGGATGTCGCCACACTATCAGTGGGGTGGGGGTGTGTGTGTGAGAGAACAGATCCTTTTGGCAAATACTACAATACACCAGATGCTGCATATTCCCCCAGTAAACACAGGGGATGTCGCCACACTATCAGTACAGCCAAACAGGGCTACTTGCCCAGTAATGCCAATAGTGCGCTCCGCTACTGGGTCTATTACCACTGTCAGAGCACAGATAGGTATGTTTTGGAAACCCACAACTACCACGTGTGGTTGTGTCACACAATATGACAATGTGTGGGCTGTTGATCATAACAATGCATGCCATTGCCTAAACCAGCAATGGCAATTCACACATGATGTATGTGTGTGTGTGTAATTGCAAGTGTGAGAGAACAGATCCTTTTGGCAAATACTACAATACACCAGATGCTGCATATTCTCCCATTAAACACAGGGGATGTCGCCACACTATCAGTACAGCCAAACAGGGCTACTTGCCCAGTAATGCCAATAGTGCGCTCCACTACTGGGTCTATTACCACTGTCAGAGCACAGATAGGTATGTTTTGGAAACCCACAACTGCCACGTGTGGTTGTGTCACACAATATGACCATGTGTGGGTTGTTGTTCATAACAATGCATGCCATTGCCTAAACCAGCAATGGCAATGCACACATGATGTATGTGTGTGCGTGTAATTGCAAGTGTGAGAGAACAGATCATTTTGGCAAATACTACAATACAGCAGATGCTGCATATTCTCCCAGTAAACACAGGGGATGTCGCCACACTATCAGTACAGCCAAACAGGGCTACTTGCCCAGTAATGCCAGTAGTATGCTCCACTACTGGGTCTATTACCACTGTCAGAGCACAGATAGGTATGTTTTGGAAACCCACAACTGCCACGTGTGGTTGTGTCACACAATATGACCATGTGTGGGTTGTTGTTCATAACAATGCATGCCATTGCCTAAACCAGCAATGGCAATGCACACATGATGTATGTGTGTGTGTGTGTGTAATTGCAAGTGTGAGAGAACAGATCCTTTTGGCAAATACTACAATACACCAGATGCTGCATATTCCCCCAGTAAACACAGGGGATGTCACCACACTATCAGTACAGCCAAACAGGGATACTTGCCCAGTAATGCCAATAGTGCGCTCCACTACTGGGTCTATTACCACTGTCAGAGCACAAATAGGTATGCTTTGGAAACCCACAACTGCCACGTGTGGTTGTGTCACACAATATGACCATGTGTGGGTTGTTGTTCATAACAATGCATGCCATTGCCTAAACCAGCAATGGCAATGCACACATGATGTATGTGTGTGTGTGTAATTGCAAGTGTGAGAGAACAGATCCTTTTGGCAAATACTACAATACAGCAGATGCTGCATATTCCCCCAGTAAACACAGGGGATGTCACCACACTATCAGTACAGCCAAACAGGGCTACTTGCCCAGTAATGCTAATAGTGCACTCTGCTACTGGGTCTATTACCACTGTCAGAGCACAGATGGGTATGTTTTGGAAACCCACAACTGCCACGTGTGGTTGTGTCACACAATATGACCATGTGTGGGTTGTTCATAACAATGCATGCCATTGCCTAAACCAGCAATGGCAATGCACACATGATGTATGTGTGTGTGTGTAATTGCAAGTGTGAGACAACAGATCCTTTTGGCAAATACTACAATACACCAGATGCTGCATATTCCCCCAGTAAACAGGGGATGTCGCCACACTATCAGTACAGCCAAACAGGGCTACTTGCCCAGTAATGCCAATAGTGCACTCTGCTACTGGGTCTATTACCACTGTCAGAGCACAGATAGGTATGTTTTGGAAAACCACAACTGCCACGTGTAGTTGTGTCACACAATATGACCATGTATGGGTTGTTGTTCATAACAATGCATGCCATTGCCTAAACTAGCAATGGCAATGCACACATAATGTATGTGTGTGTGTGTGTAATTGCAAGTGTGAGAGAGCAGATCCTTTTGGTAAATACTACAATACACCAGATGCTGCATATTCCCCCAGTAAACACAGGGGATGTTGCCACACTATCAGTACAGCCAAACAGGGCTACTTGCCCAGTAATGCCAATAGTGCGCTCCACTACTGGGTCTATTACCACTGTCAGAGCACAGGTAAGTATGTTTTGGAAACCCACAACTGCCACGTGTGGTTGTGTCACACAATATGACAATGTGTGGGTTGTTGTTCATAACAATGCATGCCATTGCCTAAACCAGCAATGGCAATGCACACATGATGTATGTGTGTGTGTGTAATTGCAAGTGTGAGAGAACAGATCCTTTTGGCAAATACTACAATACACCAGATGCTGCATATTCCCCCAGTAAACACAGGGGATGTCGCCACACTATCAGAACAGCCAAACAGGGCTACTTGCCCAGTAATGCCAATAGTGCGCTCCGCTACTGGGTCTATTACCACTGTCAGAGCACAGATAGGTATGTTTTGGAAACCCACAACTGCCACGTGTGGTTGTGTCACACAATATGACCATGTGTGGGTTGTTGTTCATAACAATGCATGCCATTGCCTAAACCAGCAATGGCAATGCACACATGATGTATGTGTGTGACACATACACATATATACCTGTGACCTTTAGTAGTTACCATGTTCGACACGTGCCTCAAGTGGATAAATGGTATTCGCAATGCATAACAATATGACTCTGTCTTACTGTGCAGGGGCTGCACGGTATGTGTCTATACAGTGTGGGTTTTATATGGTATAATACCTACAGCAGGGGATACACATCTGGTCTGGGCCATATAGTCTACATGTAGTCGATGAACAGGTGCTGCATGTTCCCACCTGTTGTGGGAGTGGTAACATGTTGTTCCACTGCAATTCAGTGACTACATGCTGGGAACCTTTCAGCTAGTGTGTTGTAGCTGCAGTAATGCTCACGCACAATGTTTGTCAGGATGCAGTCCAGCCATATAAAGACATTTCTAGAGACTATCATATTGCCAGTGTTGTTAGGGAGGATAGGTGGGTTTCCTGTGTATGGGAGGGTTGTGTGTGCCAGGCTATGAACCAGATGGCAGTCCAACACACTGTTAGCTGCTCATGGATAGGCCCTGATGCTTTGTGCTGTGCCAACAACCTGGAGGTGTGTGTATTTGTGGTGGCTTGTGATACCACCCTCCTGTCCATGTGTGTTACATGTGTAGGGGACGACAGGCATGGTATGAGGTATAACCTGGCAGTGATGGGTTGCACCTGTGAGCCATGAATCAGGAATCTGGTACTGCACAGATATTGCAGTTTACCATGCTGAGGACAGTGTCCAGTGCATGCATCTTGCAGTGTACACTGCTGGTGTTGTGTAGCATCACTGTTAGTGTCCTATCCTGTGTGATACCCACGGAGGTGGCTATGTAATCCGTGTCCTGCAGCAAAAGACACTATGTGTGTATCAAGGGGCTTTGCCAATATACAATGGCCCATGGGTGTCACGTGCAAGCTGCCCCTTGCAAATCATTGTGGCTTCCCTAGCATGTAAGCACACGTTGACAGCCATTGGATACCCTATGAATGACATTGGAGATTGAGCAGAATGTAGACATAGAACACCCTTCCTACATATTGTGGTAGCATACCTGGTGAGGGTATGATGGCAACCAAGATCAGGCTCATACTGGCCCATGCCACATGCTGAGAGATCCCTTCTATGTTCCCTATCATGTAGTCCAGGGAGGTATGTCACAGGTCATCCATAGTGGCATGGACAATGACTGAGTCATATGTGTCCATGCCTCTGACTGACCTGTATGCATGTGTTTTGTGGTGGACCATAGTGCCCCACAGGCATATCACTGTGACCTTCACCATGTACAGCCTGTTGAGTGGAACCCCACTGCAGTGGCCAAGACAGGTACCTGACACATCTGTAGCAGGTGTGTTGTGTAGCCCTACAGGCTGTGAGTGTGTGGCACATGGGATGTGTGTGCCATGTGTGGCATGTGCTCTGTTCTGACATAACGTATGCCTGTGTGCCAGCTGAGGAGGTGTGTGATGCTCAGGCAGGATGCTATTCTGAGTCTCCAGGTATGCCCCAGTGTGTTCGGATTGCTGTCAGTGCGGGTCTATGTCAGACTGGTATTGTAGTCACTGTAGTATGTCATGCCATTTGACAGGGTATGGCAGTACTGGGTTCAGAGTGCTCAGTCCCCAGATTGGCTATGTGGTGGCATCCCACACATGTGTTGTACGTTCCTGGCCAGGGGAGAGGGTTGACTGCATACATGTGGCAGCTGTGACATTGCCACATGACTCACATAAACCACAACTGGACCATAGAGGTGATTCTCAGGTTACCTTTGCACATGCTACCATAGTAGTGTGATTGCCATGGTGATTACCAACACATAGGGCCAATGGGGAACAACATACTGAAGGTGAGTATGTGTGGGTGTACTGCTACTGATTTCATAGCACTGGCATATATGACTGCACACGTGGGTAAATGCCAGGTAAGACATGTGCAATGTGTCACAGGCAACGTACATGCGAACAGGACAGACAGTGACGTTCTGTCATGTGGAAACTTGACATACGTATAGTACGCTATGCAGATGTCACTAGGAGTCCACAGAAGCTCTGTAACTCTGCATTGCAGGTGGAAGCAGTGTTCCAGGGAACCCCATGCAAACAAGCATGCAAACAAAGCTACAGTAAGCAGGGCTGGAAGTAGTCCATTGTACAACAAAGAAGGGGTAACAATTACAGTAGGTAACAGTGCAAATATGTAGGCACTATCAACATGTACCCAGGAATGCACAGCTCAGATGTCCATGATAGAACTGATATTATGTCATAGTTAATTGTGATTTGTATTACATTGGTACTGCACACATATCAACATGCGCAAACATCCGCATTGCATAGTCATTGTGGGCAATATGCCACCATTACTGTACATGTCCATCATTGCGTATCACTACTTGCAGTAGCTTCTCCCCTGTGCTACCTATGTATGTGGCTATCTGTTGACATCCTTACCACCGGTATGCAATAATGTGCAGCTGTTACACTATGGTACTTACTATGGGTGCAGATAACAATTCAGGACAAGTCATACAGTTACTGCATCAGGCATGCTGGGATATACACACAGTCATATCAACACACTGTACTGTTACCAACATGATACTAGTAATACACTTCTATGTAGTCACCCTGTGCATCAGCAACGTGTTTACCTGTTCCTGCACTGATGTTGGAGATTGCAGGAGGTGGCACAGTTTCATCATATGCACAGGGTGTGAATTAGGTATGCCTGAGTCTGCCACTGATACCACCAATTGACATATGTGTGTATGTGTGTTGGTGAGGGACAGCAGTACAGGGTGGGGCACTGTTGGTGCAATGTGTGTGTGTATGTGGTCGCCCTAGATGTTAGCATTTCGCATGTGTGTATGCATGCACACAGTTCCACCTCATGGCTGCCATATACTGGAGTTTGTGGACAGCCACAGACTGCGCCTGGCAGGTCATACAGATCAGTGTCTGTGGGCACGGACATAGTACCTGTGCCTGGAAGGGGTGCTACGGACCGTATCCGGTACTAAGCCAGACTGGGTACTGTCATCAGAAGCGGGAGTGTGTTGACTGGACACAGGTCCCTGTTGGGACTGTCCAGAGCCACGTGCACGTGGTCACCTGGGGCATTCTGATAACAGCACAGACCCAGCATTGCTGGGGCTGCTGCTGGCACTATGGGGGCGTCCGCGGGCCTATTATCATCCACGCCGACTGCCAGCTGCTGCTGTTGCTGGCATATGGCCACATCAACGCCGGAACCGTCCACCATTGCCCTGGCTCATGGATATGTGGTTGTGGAACTGCTGTAATATGTCCCCACAACGTCTGTCTATGACATTGGTGAAATTACGGATAGCATCCGCGATGTCACGCATACTGTCAGTCATGGCTGTGCGACATGCTCTCAGCTCCCTCAGACCCTGTCTGGTGTACCTTTCCTTACGCAACTGTGCCTGCATGATAGCCCGAAACATAGCTGAGGTTGACAGACCTCTTTGGGCACATCTGCCAGAGGCAGTACACCCACGGATGCTCCCACGAGAACCCATGGGCAACTGTCTGTGTGGTACCATCGCAGGACCCTGCCCATGGCTGCTGTGTGGGGAAGCAAGTGCCACAGATACCACATTACCCTGGTCAATGCCCACTATATCCTGTCCATCACCTAGGGACAATGGTGACATAGGATGTACTGGCAGGATGACTGTGCGCAATGATGGGGTTGACAGCTGTGTACTGTCAATTGGCTGACCAATGACAGACCCTGACACACCTTCCTGTGCCATTACACAGATATCATCATTATCCGTACCTGTGGCACCAGATTCAGGTTCCCTGATGCAGGACACCAGAGCAGCACCAGAACCTGTGGGAGGAAGACAGGAATCTTCACAATGTTACCAGTGATGCACTGATGCACACATGCACACATGGACACATGCACACATGCACACATGGACACAGGCACACATGCACACGTAGACACAGGCACACATGCACACATGCACACATGGACACATGCACACGTGGACACAGGCACACATGCACACGTGGACACAGGCACACATGCACACATGCACACGTGGACACAGGCACACATGCACATGTGGACACGTGGACACAAGGCACACATGCACACACGCACACCCTGCAGTATACACACAGCGCACTACTGAGTTACACTAGTATTACTAGCACTATCAGGACTATTATAGGTATTGTTAAAACACACTCACCAGCATGGATGGGCTGCCTTGCTGTAACACCGGAGGGACCTGCAGAAATGAGGAGATTAATGTCAGTGGGCACAACTGTGCCATTGATACTGCGTATGATACAGTGCAGTAGTACACCAGTTGCCTTTCACATGTCAGCTGCTGATATTGGCAATATCACACCTGCACAGTTACATACTATGTTGACAGCTACATACCATGGACACATCTTACACATGCATAAACTAACAGTGTACAGAACAGTCAAGTGTACATATGGTATATTACCTGCATGCTCCATGTCGTGTTGCTGTGTGGATCCAGCCTCCATCATAATGCAGGTGTGTTGCTGTTGCTGTTTCTGGGCTGGAGCCACAACACTTAGGAGTAGCCCCTCCAATCTGGTGAGAGGGGGGATGTGTGGCCACCCCACCTCCTGTGGCGACCTGTTGCCTGTGGATATCCGACGCATGCTGATGGACATTTCTGATTAAATCACTGCAGTGATGTCATACCTGCTCATATATCCTATTATGCGTGCCAATATCATTTACCCTATGGACAAGGTCTTGCCACAGTTAAGCCCTCTCCTGTTGATTCTGGCTGGTGCGGGAAAACAGTATGTCATAATCCCACACCAGGCTCTGTTGTATCTCTTCATCTTCTGCAACAGAGTAGGCAGGATTTTGCTGACGCACCATGTCCCTGGAAGAGAACACAAACAGGATATCAGCAGACTATGTCAGCAATATATGACACACATACTATACATGATACTTAACTGTAGTGATATACTACTACTCCCATATGTAGCACGTGTGTGTCTCTCTTGGTGGATACACAAGTACATGGCCAGATATCAGTGCTCAGCCAACACCTGTGCAACAATACCTGCCACATTCCATACAACATAGTAGCATGCCCCATCGGTCAGCACACTGAGACAGGTCCAATGCACAACCTCACTCTGGGGGTTCATACCAAGGTACTGTATGTGGAACGCCATCCACTAGTGTGATCTGGACACAAATTACTCGGACTGGATAGACATATCCCACCACCACCACCACCAGCACAGTAGACTACTTTGATACATATCTGATTAGACAGATATTCACTTGTTAGGACTGACATGGTATCCATGCAGCCCACTGGGCCAGTGGAAGCCACAACCCACACTGCTGACCCCTTTGCGAATGCTTCCCACGGACATCCCAAAGAATGCATGGAACATGCACACACATTTCTAACCCAGACCCTATGCACAAAGGTTAGGCATCCTGTCTGGTGGACCCCAGCCAAAGGCAGATTGTATAATGATAGAAGGAGGCTACTGCAGGACAGAGCAGATTCACATGAAGGGAAGGCATCTGTGGTCAGCACTGGTAATAAGCTACGGTCTCTCATAACAACATCCACGGCCTACTCTGGGAGGGAAATGGCCACGAACACTATAGATAATCACAGGGCCTTCTTCAGTTATGTTAGACATATGGACCAAACACCTCAGATATGCTCTGAGTTACTACACACCTACCTAACGTTCACTGAACACACAGATATTGGCAACATTCTGGCAGACAGGTTCAGTGAACTTATCCCCCCTCCTTCTCCCCCACACTTAGAAATACTTATCACAGCTGAATGTAACCTCCCTATCATCTCATATGTCCAGGTGAGGGCTGCCCTCAGCAAAGCAGAACACACAGCATCAATATGACCTGATGGTATCCCTGGATGTGTGCTATGTGAACTCCAAGAGGACATACAACTGCATATAAGACGGATATTTAACCTTGGCCGTACTACGGGATATGTACTTGAACACTGGCATACAGCAACAGTGGTCCCACTCCACTAAGGAGGCACCTCTACTGACCCTGAGAACTACCGCCCCATAAGCTTAACCAGCCTGGTCTGCAAAGCTATGGAATGATTCCGTATGGGACGCATATACAGCGATATTGGGTATCTGCAGACACTTGATCCCACCCAGTTTGCCTTTGTGATGGGCTGATCCTGCCTTTTGAACCTGGTTGACCTTTCAAAACAGTCACTACAGCCATTGATAGGGGCAAAGCAGTCCATACAGCCTACCTGGACTTGCCTAAGGCCTTCAACACAGTACTCCACTCAGGCATCATAGACAAGCTCATTAGCTTACATGTTACTACATATGTCACATGATGGGTTGCACACTGGTTGACATACAGAATCCATAATATTGATATTGCGGGAGCCATGTCAGACTCAATGCCAGTCACATGTGGTATCCCACAGGGCTCTGTCCTAGGACCACTCTTGTTTGGCATTTACTTCTCAGATGTAATAGCAAACATGTGGGGGTTGTGGATGACAAAGTTCCCAGATGACTGCGAACTAGGCACCATAGTCGTTACACCAGCTGACACACACATCCTACAGACAGGCCTCACTGAAACAGACAGCTGGTGCCAGGATCATGGCCTACCACTGAATGACATGTAATGTATAGTCATCCCCTTTGGGTGAAACTACGTGCACACAACTTATCACATGGACATACCTATAGATACAGACCTATGACACATATGGAGGGTTCACAGTATGTAGACTATTAACTTGTTACTTTACATTACCTGTGTTTGTCGCAGCTGGTTGCATTACTGTTACTACAGCTTCCTGCTGCTGCTAGCCCAGCTTGGTACTGACACTGCTGACAGCTTCAACTTAGTTTGTGTAACGTGTGTTTTTGTTTGTGTTCTTATTTTCTTTTTTCTTTTTCTTTCTCTCTCTGCCTCCAGATGGTGCAATGAAAGTATTGCATGTGTGGAGTGTGAGTACAGGATGCTTTTGTAGGTATCTGCATAAGTTCATGTGATGGCCTCTGCACCAATTGTAGGCCAGCATTTGCTAATTGCATGCAGCCAGTTGTGTACTGATTGCAGTTTGCACTGTGATTTCAGGACAGTGCTATAAAAGGGTATGTGAGATAGGCGTTGCCCTTTCAGATTGTAAGGGCAGGGACCATGCTGGTATGCTGTGGACACTGTTCTGTGAGTGTAAAGGTTAGTATCTCTCTCATGATTCAGGCTGTATTGTAGATTCACATTTCTCCATTCCTCTCTCTCCTGTTTCCTGTACTAAGTGTGTATGCACACTGACACCTACAACTATATATATATATATATATATATATATATATATATATATATATATATATATGTAAATATACATATATTTATATATGTACATTAACTGACATTATTACCTACTAGCTACCAACTAGCATGGCTGTTTCTGTTCACACACTACTATTATAGAAATCCACTAGATTTGACAGTAAGTATACATGACATGCTTTATTCCCTTTACATTCATTCCTACTATTACATGATATATTTATTTTAGCACAATGTTCTTGTATAACAGTCATGGCTTAGTGGTAGGTCATGCAGGCTACTGTTTCCAAGGTCCTGGGTTCGGGACTGACAATGGGATTTTATTTTGCTTTTGAACTGACTACAGGACCTGTCAATCAGAGTGACTAAGGCACTTTTAAGCAGTTGTAACTGGGTTATCGCTGGTTTGCGTGGGGCTCCCACATGCGCACTGGCATTCAGCTCCGCGCAAACCCACTTACAACCGTTTAACAGTGCTTACTCTGGCGCACACCCGCGCTATTTTCTTTGAAAGAAATGAAAATGGGGAGACAGGAAAGTGGTGAAAAAGGGGTCACAAAGAGGGTAAGACAGTAGGGAAACAAGCTTGGGTTTTGCAGGAGGGATGTAGGTAAGGCCCATAGCTGCCCATTTCTTCATCAGCAACAGCTGTGCATATGTTTGTAATTTGGTGTGACATTTGAAACCTTCCACCCCTGAGAGAGGTGTCAGGACAACAATAATACTTGTTGTACAGCCAATTGTAATTGATAGTTTCCATGTCCAGCAGACATGTGTGCAGAATGGGCAGCTATGTATGGGGCGTAATTTTTTTGTGGGTACAGAGTGCCCTTTTTTTCAGGTGAGAGTGGTATGTCAGGTGAAGGAAGTCGGTATAGCTGGGGAGGTAGGTTGGGTAGGTCAACAGACAAGACAAACAAGATGCATACAGGGTTGGTATAGGACACGTGTGGGGGGGTTACACAATTGACGGGGACGGATGTTTGGATATCCAGAGCCCATGAGCCCGCAGATGGCAACAGTGAAACTGATATCCCCACCCATGGGCAGTTGCTACTGTTCCTTCACTGCCCAGGATGGGGCTGTGCTGGAGGCTGTGTAGGTCGGGCAACAGGCATGCCCGTAAGTTGTGCCACCTGTGCCTCAAGCTGGTGTAGGGGCCCAAAAACAGAGTCCCGGATCTCCCTACGCACCACAGTCCGGACGCTACGGAGGGTGAGTGGTGGTTCTCCTCTGGCCACACTTACAGAGGGGGGACGGGCCCCATCCCCTGCAGCGCTTCCACTCACAGGTGGCACAGGGCCACCGGAGGAGGGTCCAGACTGGGCACTAGTGCCAGGTGCACTCGCCAGCTGAGGTGGGAGAGGTGGGTCCGCTGGAACCCGCCTTCCCTGTCGTCCTATGTTTTGCATTATGTCATGACAGTTTGGGTTAGTAATATACAATACAATTCGCAATTAGTTGTAACAGCGTGCATTAGTATTCCCATTAACCAAACACCCAGATATTCACACCATTGAACAGCGAGCATAACACAGGCATAATTTGAACAGCAATACACAGTCCAACAACATGCAGGGTTGATTGATGGCAACAGGCCATCAGGTTTGGATGTATGAACAGGGCAGATGCATCAACGTACATGCAAATATTTATGACCCAACAGGACAAATGTCCAGGGGTGTTAATTGTGATTGCACATACCAATTTCACGTGGAATGGATTATAAGTGGTTATAGGGTGGGGTGAAGAAAATATTATTAACACCTTCGAATACCAATACATATGCTGTACATTTCTAATAGCTGCAGATATATACACGCTACTGTTCTAACTACAGTTTCCTATATGATAACTACTTCAATTTGGTGATAGGACTGTTACTGCTACATCAATATACATTTTATTGTTATTCATACACGTTCATATCTGGCTTTGTTCAGCTACATCATCCTGCTACATTTGCTTTATATAGCTATAGACAACTGTGGATGTTTGGTATTTCAGACAATCATACTATCTGCATATTGCAGACTGAGAGCAACATATCCAGATTCTGGGATACACATTCCAGCTGCAGCAACACTTTGAACACATTTCACAGTTTGGTTCTGCTTGTTACATTCATTTCATTCTGTACTGACTGCAGTATACTTTATTCACGGGTTTTTACTACTTTATTGGTGGATTCATAACTCTTTCTCACACTCTCTCACTTGTTTTCATTTTACTATTCAGGATGGTACTTACTTCTAGGCTTTATTGACATGTTTTACCTGTAGTTATTACAATCCTTCCCAGCAGTCTCACTTCTGTCATGTTTCAGTATTTCAACAGGGATATATTTCACACATGTGATTTGCTCATCTTCTGCAGCTGTACTTTTCAGCCTGCTGCAGGTTGTGTACTATTATATTACAGGTGGGGCATCTTTATTTCAGACATTTTCATTTTTCTGTTTGGATTACAGACTGCAACACACTTTTGTAATCAAGCAATACTTGCAAACACTCTTACACTGTTACTTGCACATTTTATTACTTAGTGACTACACTGCACTATTTTGCTAACTGTCATACTTTTATATTTCTTTACAATTACTGGGAGAGTATTACTGACCTGCCTGATGGCGCAACTGCATCAGCCTATTGCTATAGGCTCTGCGGTTCACAGAACGGACACCTGCAGCTGTAATATAAATGAAGTAATATTGGAATACACATCTCCATAATATCAGCTAGTTTAATTTCTTACATACATAATTAAATGTAACTTACTCAGTAGTGGGGCATTGGGCATTTGCCGGGCCTCCTGGATCCAAAGGTTCAATTGGTCCTGCTTACGTCTCTTCAGGTCCGCATGGTGGTGACGGACCTCCTCACCAGTCCTTGGAATCCCTGTGGCACTGGTGAGATCATGAGCCAACCGGTCCCATGCCTCAGCCCTATATGCTCCCCACAGGACTTGGCCCTGCATGAGTTGGGCCTCATGATTGTGGACTAGGAGCCAGACCATATATCTTGACTCCTCAACGCCCCACCTCTGTGCTCGAAAGCAACTACCCTCACCTACTCCTGACATTCTGGCTGCAGGTTAGTTCTACAATCGTTTATGCTGTGTATTCCCACCTATGGGGCTTATATATGCCGTTTTTCCCGCACTTATCTGTGATTGGCCATTTTGGAATTGTATCAACTTCACAAAACCTGCTTTGTCATGCTCCACTTTCTATTCATTCCTATATATTCGCTATTACTGCTTTTCTAAGTACAGCTGTCATGGCTTAGTGGTTCAGTACCTTGACTATGGTGCGTGGTATCCTGGGTTCGAAGCTGGCCACTGCTTTTTATATTTTATGACTGTCTAGACAGGCTAGGGGGTGTGTCTGTGTAAAGGCAGTTTTGTTACAGCTTGCTCAATGTTGCCAGTCGGTTAGCTTGTTGGCGCAGCGGGCATCTCCGCGCAAACAGGCTACGCTAGTTTACGCTTCATTTGGCTGTCAGCACGCATATTACACTCAGCTCAGCTAGGGGCACACAGTTTCAGTGTGTTAAACCGCTGCTCACCTACGGGCACTCATTTTACATTTGTTAAACCACTGCTCACCTACGGGCAGAAGCACTCACCTTGTTAAACTGTAGCTCAACTATAGGCACATCTGGCATTTTTTCTTATTTTATCTCACATTTCTTCAAAATAAATGGCCTATTTCATTACATTTTACATAAAATATAATTTTATATGTGTATATATTTATGTTTAATCAAAGGTTATTCCAAACTGAACTTAGTTCTTGTGATTGGTATCCACTAAAAACCCTCCCTCTTGAAGAGGCTGTTAAACACTTTAACTCTACCTTCTTAAATATCCTTGACCAATATGCACCAAAGTGTACCATCAGAACTAGGTCAAAACCAGCCCCATGGCTCACTAAAGACACCAGGCAAAAAATGTTACTTAGAAATAAAGCCTGGGCTAGGTGGAGGACTACAAAAAAACTTAACAGATCAACAATTATTTAAACAAATGAGAAATATGACAAAAAAAGCTATACTTTGAGACAAAAAAACTTTTACTGTAAAATGCAACAGACACACCTAAACAATCCTCAGAAATTCTGGGCAAGTATAAATAGTTTGTTACACCCAGGTCACTGCAGCACACCATCCCCAACTGATGCAAATCAAGAAACTCCCAACCAAACTGCTAATGCCTTTAACAGCTTTTTTACTGAAGCCATCCAATCTCTAGCCAGCCAACTAAACCCTGATAGCTCTAGCCTCCCAAACCCCATTTCTAGCTCTCTTCCTACCTTCATATTTCAACCCATCTCCACTCATTTCATATACAAACTCATCCTAAAACTTAAGCCTTGTACGCCTTCTGCTGACCAGATTCCAGCACAATATCTGCAAAGCAGCCAAAGCAGTAGCTTATCCAATATCAATCCTAATAAATAGAACCATTAATGAGGGAACCATCCCAATCATCTGGAAAATTTCACACATTATTCCCCTACATAAAGGTGGTAACTCCAATGAATATTCCAACTATCGACCTATAGCCCTACTATCCCCTTTAGCAAAAATAATGGAAAAATGCATTCATCATCAGCTTCTGAACCGCCTATTACAACACAACTTACTATCACATAGCCAACATGGCTTCAGACCATACCATAGTACCACTACAGCCCTCCTATCCTTCACTGACACCATCAACAGAAATCGTAATAATAATGTTCTCTCTTCAGCACTATTTATTGACCTATCAAAAGCTTTTGATATGGTAAACCACACATTGCTTATAAACATTCTTAAATTACTTTCACTCGATACTCTAGCTATACAATGGTTCAGCTCCTACCTAAGCAACCGACAGCAAGCTGTTATGTGGGAAAATAATCTATCATCCCACCTGCCAGTTACAGTAGGTGGTCCCCAGGGCTCCATTCTAGGTCCTCTACTATTCTCCATTTTTATTAATGATCTCTGTAAAGCTACTCCTCTTGCAACCTGTATACAATATGCAGATGATTCCACAATAATCTGCACGGGAAAATCTTTATCAGAACTACAGTCCCTTACTCAGAAAATGTTTAACATAGTTGAATCATGGTTCCTAAAACGATGCCTCCTCCTGAATCCAAAAAAAACTAAGCTCCTGCTTTTGCACTCCAGAAGCATATACCTTTAGATTTCTCTGTTACTTCTAACAATGGTACCGTCATATCCCCTGATGCTACCACCAAGCTCCTAGGAATCACTATAGACAACAACCTCAACTTTGACTCCCATATTAATAACACCATAAAAACAGTCAACAGAAAAATGGGCTCCCTATATAGAATCAAATCCTTCCTTACTCCTATAGCAAGATCTACTATTGCCCACTCCCATCTTATATCAACACTACTTTATGCCTCACCAATCTATACTAATCTGTCAAAACATAATTGTTCCAAACTAGCTACATCCTATAACAATATTGCAAGATTTGCCATTGGTAATCCCTATAGAACCCATCACTGTCAGAATCTAAAACAACTAGGATGGCTTGAGCTACAAAATCTGCTTCAATATAGTCAACTTATCATCGCACATAAAATCCTCTACCACCCAAATAATACTCCGACACTTTCAAACATCATTACCCCCTATAAAAATCTTACTAATTTACGATCATCTAATAAACTGTTAGCCAACATTAGTAAGTCAAACAACTTGGCAGGTGACTCTCTGTTCTCAAACACTACTGGGAAAAACTGGAATTTACTACCTACTGAACTTACTTCTCTTCCTTCTCTACCCCTCTTCAAACAAAAACTGAAAATATTCCTCAGAACAAAATGGCTATGCCCTTGCAACAACCCTGACTAACTGATTAACTCTACTAATTTTTCCCCCTACTTTCCACTTAGGATAACTTGTTCTTATTTCATCTGTAAGTAGCACTGTTTACTTGTAACCTACTATGTCTTACTTTATATAAATGTCATATCTAATAATTTTGTAAATAGTATTTCTTTTTAAACCATTGATTGTTATTTGTTACTTACCAGTGTGTTTGATATTTTTGTAAACTCTAACTAACCAGTGTGCACCAAAATGTATTACTATATTTTTTCTCTATGTAAACTTTTTATTAGACACTATTTTTACTTTTTATTTGTTACTGTACTGGAGCTTTTCTCCCCGGGCCTCTACTGAAAATGGACATATATCCAGTTGGACTAGCCCGGTCAACAAATGTAAAATAAAATAAAATAAATAAATAAATAAATATATATATGTCAGGGACTTGTTTCGTGCTTATTTTACTAAAAATAAAATTTGATGTTGTGGGGGCTCGAACCATGACTGCCTGCTCTTCAGCCGACGTCTCGACCGCTACGCTATTGCTTTTTGGCTTACTTTGCATAGTTAGTTCTTATATGCTTTTCCACTTACTGCTAACTGTGGCTGAGCTACGGGCACGCCCGCGCAAACGAGCACACTCACGGGCAAACATCTTTACAATTTAGAAAAAAAATATAACGCTCATTTATATATTTTATGTTCATAGTCTGTGGGGGCATGTGTTGTGTTGTGTTTATTCACATTTCCATGGACTTTGTCATGGGTGTTTACTTTGGGCACTTTTACTCTTCTGGGGGCATGTCCGCTTGCAGGGCTCGGCCTACGGACACGCCCCCTACTGTCTTCCATGGACCGTGTTAGCCTTAGGTGTGATTCAGCATGCCCTCATGCATATGCATGACATGCTGACGTCACACCGTTTAACTACAGCCTCCATGTAAGCCTTGTATCTCTTACACGGAGGCTTCGTGAATCCTGCCCATAGAGTGCTAATGTTTATAGATCAAAAGTGTAACTATTTAAACTTGCCTTAAGGCCCTCTTACTCAGCAGTTCTGTAGAAGAGTTTGTAAAAGAGGTATGCATAAATACTGTGTCAGAACTTTTTGGTAATGCATTCATGAGAACCTGTCATTTTAATTAAGTACCTTCTTGCCATATTTGTGCTTATTTAGGGTATCCCTTCTTCACATTTGTTTATAGCACTTTTTTATTGACACCAATAAATTATTTTATAGAGTCCTTTTCAAATGTCAACCACAGAACTGCCTAATCCAAGCAGGAGAAAAAAATAATAAATGAATGTGCAAACATGAACACTGCTTAGTCCAAACAACATGAAACTATATGATTGTAAAGCACTTTTGTCCCAAACACATTGCAAAACTTCATCTGAATTATCAGTCTAACCAACTGAAGACTCTTAAATAATTTGATAGGATAGTAAATTGACTTAAACATTACTAAATTAATATCTATTCATTTCCATTTTTATTTTATCAAAATGCTTATATATTTGTTCAAATGGAATTTTACAGTACATTTATGCTTTGTATGTTTATTTTATATTCCATTTAAGAAACAGATAAACGTTTAAACAACTTAGTCACATGTTTTAAATTTGTTGTGCTAAGTTATTGGAGAGGCTTCATTTCATTAGATTGATAGCTATGATGAAGTCCTGTAATATGTTTGGAACAAAAGTGCTTAACATTCATGTATTTTCATGTTGTTTGAATTTGATAGTGTTTGTGTTTGCACATTGACTTGTTTCTTCTCCTCTTTGGACTGGGCAGCTCTGTTGTTGGTTACACTTTTTCTTCCATTTTTTGATTATTTTTCAAATATGCATCATATCTTTTGCTTTCGTTAACAATTCTGACTCTTTTCTGATAGAAGAAATACTTTGTGTTATTGTCGTTTACCACTATTTATGTAAGTAAAAAGTTTTTTCTTCATCCTCATATTTTAATTTCTCAACTGATGACTGTTTTAATCTGCTAGTTTAATTCTTTCAATTTTCTTTCTCTTTTTAAATCTCTGTATAATGTATAATGCTTGTACAATGCATTCCTCCTCTTTATCAAATTTTTGAGACTATCATAATATGAATTGAGTTTTCCTTCAGACTATCTTAATATGTGAGCTATCATTATTCTTTGTTCTTTCAAAACAAAATTGAAGCATTATCTACAGTTTTAGTATGCTCCTTATAATAATTTTCCTGGAAGAAATGTTATGTTGAACTTATTGTTTAAGTTCCCTATAATTTTACAATTTTTCATTATTGATCCTGAAATTAGTGTCAGATTAAACCCAGACTTTACTTGTATGTAGGCAAGATACATCATCTAAACTAGAAAACAATCTGTTGTTTCATTTTTTTAGAAACTTGACTAGCTGTCTGTAATTTTGTTTCATGATTTATAAAATATGTGTAATTGTTTTGAATATTTGCACAATTTTCTAAGTTGTCTGTCCCATTTTACTCAGAGGATTGAAGTCCTCCAAATTATGTTGTTTGACATAGTGCTCCATGTAAAAAGACAGTGAGAACAAAGAATTTGTTTTTGAGGGAACAGATACACAGAAGTCAGTCCTAAGTACTATTTTGCTATCCTTAGAAATTAACCTTACTAAACAGTCATCATTCTGTGTATTTGAAGTATTTTATAAACAGTTTAAACTATATATATATATATATATATATATATATTCCAAGTCATCAGCCTATTCATTTATTATGAACTTTATTGTTATACAAATACACACACACACACACACACACACACACATATATATATATATATATATATATATATATATATATATATATATAATTTATTTATTTATTTTACATTTGTTTACCAGGGTAGTCCGACTGGACACAGGTCCAGTTACAACAGAGGCCCTGGGAGAAAAGCTCCACAGTAAATAACAATAATCAGAACATGAGACAGACAAACACATATAACAATAGTAGTGTATACTAGAAACAACATGGTTAATATAAAGTAGCATTTAACTGGAAATCAGCTTTTAGAGTTCTAAACAATGAAGCATATTTACAGTAAGTATAATAGGACGGGAGGTGTGTAGAGTTGTAAAACAGCGAATATTATGTAATATACGAACATATCCTGGTATTCATTAGATGTGATTTAAGGGAGTTTTTAAACTGTGTAATAGTGAAGGTAGAAGTCAGAGAAGATGGAGGTTATTCCAGGCATTAGCTATGATGTGAGAGAATAAAGCTTTCCTTGCAGTGTTGTTAACCCTAGAAATACTGAGGAGTGATTTTTCAATAGAGCGGAAAAGACGATTTGCTATGTAATGAGTGAGTAGTTAACTTAGTGCTGGGGTTTTATCAGGATACTTTAGAATATTGTAGGCTATGACTAGCTGGTGGTAGAGAAGTAGTTCTGGAAGTCTGAGCCACTGTAGCTCGCTTAGAGTTTGACAGTGATGAGTTCTGAAGGTGGAGTTGTTAGCAAACCTGTCAATTTTACTATAACATGACTCAGGTCTGGCAAATATCAAGTTTTCTGATCTGGGTAAGAATTGGTGCAGCATACATTAGAGTGGACAATAGATGAGTTTGGGCTAGGGTGATTCATGTCTGATCTGAAAGGAATTTTTTGTGTCTATAGTTTTCCCATTTTTTATGGACCCTATATAGTTCAACTGTGAATTTAAATCATGCTTTTCATACTCTAATGCTTTCTTTGAGTTAATAATTATGTAGGGCACAGAGCAGGATGGCATAATAAACTTTATAGCAAGTATGGAACGGAAGTGCACTGTAGGGGAAAATGCAGTCTGAAGGACAAATGACACATTCTGTGAGCATTACATATTTATGGTACAGGCTACAGATGGTGTTTATAGGGTTACATTGTCTGTAAAAGAGGCACATTTTATCAGACTGTGCCCCATATATTTTTATAGCACTGTTGGTGTTCAGTGGACACAGGGCCATTGCTCTCCACCACATACAGTATTGCTTATGTTTATGGAGTGATACTTTACAACTGGACATGCAGTGTCATCTGGACTGCACCGTATATAGTTATAGTATAAATGGTTATCATAGGGTGAATGTTTATAAAAACAAAATCAGAGATGGAAGGGGAATAGCTGACTTTAGTGTGAGAGTAGCCAACAATCTGTACTTCACTTTTTGTACCAAAATCACAGCAATCACTTAAACTTCAAGCATTCAGTAAGATTTAACAGCACTCCAAAAATGTATAAGTAAATAGTTAGATTTAAAGCATAAAAATAAATAGATTTTGTCACCAAAAGGACAATTTTATTCAGTTAAGAAAAGTGCTTTTGTCCACAATCTGGACTTCTTCATGAAAGTACTTGTCATGACAGGATAAAACAGACCCTGGGATTCATTAACAATTGTGTAGGCATCACGCAAAGCCTACATGATTGCAGAGCATTAGCTCATTGAGCAGCAGAGCCCACTGAATTTGTATGCTGCACTCTGCTTATTGTGCTTATACATTTCTGGCCACTGTTTCAGGGCCATCAGCAGTGTTGGTGGCAATAAAATGGTACTGGGTATATAAACACACAATGTAAACAACACTCATGGAAAACATATTATGTGTGCATGTGCAGACAGCTTATCTGAAGTAAAGGCAAGTGAAGTCTAATCATGTATATGCAGGGATGTGATACTGGGATAATTTACACAAAATACAATGTTAACAGTGCAAGGATAAGTACAAGGGAGGGTAAATGGAAAAATTATACCAAATTAATACATTCAGATATCATGTCACAAAGAAACATTCTTAACAGAAAGACTTCCACATTGATGGTAATACTAAACAATTTTCAATTGTTTAACCACGTTCATAACTTAAAAATGGATATGTTAACCATGGATGTGAGAGGGACACAATGCAGCATTGTAAGAAAGGGGTGTAAAGGTAATATTAATGCTGATAACATGCTGAGTTGAGATAATAGTTAGCAAGGACAGTGGATAAAATATGGGATATTCGCATACAGTGCAGTTAAGGAATATGAGATGTATATACATGGAATATATGTCTGATAACTAAGTGTAGTGCTGTAGCCTCCACTCCATCCTGTGTAAACAAGGCATGAGCTGTACAGCAGATATGTATTGCACAGTTGAAAGGGACATGTTTTACCAGTTGTCACAGGACAACAGTAGATACGGGGATATATTACCTTGAGACATATCTTAGACAAACTTTTGTTTTATACACATGTGCATCACACATAGTAATATAATAACAATCAAATTAAACAAGTGACAAATGACAACACAGATCTGATGACACTTCAATAGGTAAAGCTCTAGTTTGTAAATTGGGCGCATTTACTACACAATTGTATATTGTGTTTTGTTTTCTTTACAGTGTGTTTTACTTGTATTCTGCTTTTTAATTGCCTATTTAAACTAAGAAAAAGACCACAGCTGTGTCTCTTGTGAGTCACACAGAAATTAGAGCAGGTTAACTGAGGTTAATTAGCTGTGAACTGAGGGTGGAACTAGGAACTAAACTTTCTAATAAGGGATAAAATAAAACATTTCAAGACTTTATTGCAAATCTCATCCAGACTCTTCCACAACTTGCTGTGTGAGAAAGATTAGTTTGTTGTCTTTCTTATATTTTGTATTACTTTACTACCTTATTTTATTTTGTATATTGTGATTTGTTTTCTTTACATTGTATTTTACTTGTATTCTGCTTTTAATTGCATATTTAAAGTAGGGAAGAGACCACAGCTGTGTCTCTTGTGAGTAACACAGAAATTATTTTTCCACCCTTCTATTGTTGTGTTTTTAAACTCAACTGCCATTCTAGTCAATCGCCCCTTATGTTAATTTGACCACATACCTCCTTCCATCTCCCCTTTCACTGGATGTTGTAAATAAGCACAAAATTATCATTTTATGAAATCACTCCCCTTCAACTCTTTACATGTACTGGCCATCCCACTGTATTCCATAAAAGCAGAATACAAAATACCTACCCCTTCTAATCTATCTTGCTCTTTTAAAATTAGTGGCTCTCCACTTAGATAGTTAGTGCTTAGTTACTCCCCCTTTCATATTTAACTGCTTAGTGAACATTGCAGCTGTTAGGATATTAATCCATTCTCCATCTTACCTTTAAAAGCTGCATCTACTCCCAAGACCACCAATTATTGGAGAACCCACATTCTGCCTCTCAGTAGTCATCTTGGGATTAGTGCTTCTGTTTTGCTCCTGGCTAGAGAAGGAACACAGAGATACTATATCCTCAAGACTGCTGATCACCATAAAGCCTAATAACTGCTTCATAGGTGCCAGCTTGGAATGTGTGCTTATATTATGCTGCTGGTGAGAGAAGGATCAGAGTGCATTGATTCCTGACTGTTTCTAGTTGGGCAGTGAGTGTCAGTGCTTGATGTTCCTGGTCTGGTTGCTCTGCAAGGTACCTACCAAGAAAAGCCTACAACAAGCCTACAGGCCCTTGCAAAATCTGACAAGTCTTTGGAGTGCCAAACAGGCCCTAGTCTGCTTCTTATCTTGGGATTGGTGTAAATGTTTTGCTTCTGGTGAGAGAAGAAGCAAAGAAGCATTGTATCCCAGCAGAGTGAAGTTATGGTGAGACCAGGACTAGTAGTAGCCAAGTAGTAGCCATTTACGTGACTTCTCTCTTTTCATCATGCTTGACAAATTAATTCTTTCTTTTCAGTAAGTACCGTTTGATTTGTCCATAAATCATCAGGGTCTACTTATTAGTTTCCCCTCAAGTGTTTGGCAGTGCCCTTTATAGACACACAATATAATAACTCCAAAAGCCGCTGTTGCACGTTGTAAACCCACTGCCACCGGCCAGCTTTTGTATGATGAAAACTTCTGCTTAAGTAACTGTTACACCAATGTAAGACTAAGCAGTAATCCAGGTGTAAAACAGTAAGAACAACAAGTCACCAGACTTGAAGAAAATAACGTAAGAACTTTTATTGTAACACAAGCACTTTGCACTTTCGAAGGCTTCAGATCCTTCCTTCCTCAACAAAAATCCAAACACTGATACATCCATTGTCTGCTTTAAATAACAGCGTGATTTAGTAATAGTTCAATTAGTGATTATTCAATTAACCACCATATGTTGTTGTTATTACTAGTTCTCATATACTTTATAAATAAATTGTTAAGTGTGTTTAAACATAACATAATTATTGCTTTAATAATGTTTGTCCCTACTAGCTAGTTCGTGTAAAAAGTTAGTAGAAAGTAATATGTTATAACTAACTTAGACCTTGCTTAATTCTGCTTACTATTCTAAATGTGTTCCCCCTAGCAAGTAGTAAAGCCAAAGGTCCCTGACTGTCACCAAACACTACCCTAACTGTAGTCGTGTTGAAATTCAGCAAGACACCATGCCACACTCACTCAATCAATCTCTTTGTCAACTTACTAAAATCTGCACAACATGTTCAATAAGTTGCGTATCTTATGTGCAAGTATAGTATAACCTAAAACCCATATAAAATCTTACACTAGGATCACTTGTATTCCTAATGTTCCATGCCCTCGAAAACCCCAGTACAAGAGCCACCTATAAAGGATCCTTTTTGTTTTAAACCAAGTAGTTATCTCCTTAGGGCTAAAAAGTTTTAAAATACAGGTCAACGAAATAGTGTCATTTTAACCCTCGAAATAGTGTCGTTTAACCCTGGAAACGTGTGCGTCAGCGTTTAGTTGCCATAAAAGTTCTCTTCTTTTTTAACAAGGTTCTCCATGGCGGTCCTAAATGGGCTTAAATCTATTTTCTGTTTTAAAGACCATGAAGCAAAAACAGTGGTCTTCGTGTTAGGTGTTGTTACGTTAGCTAAAATCGTTTCAGTGCGTTATTAAAAGTGCTCATAGATTAAGCATAATTTAATGCTTGAATGCCCTCTATTGAATGCCCTCTACGAAAGCGGGCGCCAAATAAACCACTGATTTGGATGTACAGTTAAACCTCCCTGTCAATTTGTATTTCACCCCATTTATTAGAACCGAGCTCCCTTCATGTATAAACTTACAGTACCTACAATGCCCACATGCAGTCATTCCTTTATGCCTTTGAAAATCAGTGTTGTTATTCTTTTCTAAAAGGGCATTTAAATTAAATCCTTTCCTAAAGGTGATGTTAGGTGTATCCCCCAATAACTGTTTTAAGTGTCTGTCCTCCCTTATGTTTGCCCAGTTCTTCTGTAAAATGTTCCTAATGAAATGATGATCAATGGAAAATGTACATAGAAATCTTACCTCAGTATAAGGCTTTTTGTAATCTTGCCTATCTTGTTGTATGCTCTGTTGATCGACACCTATAGTGCTATCTTGCCCCCATAGGATAGGTTTAAAATGTCCAGATTCGTCCCGTTTAAAACCAACCTCAGCTTTCACCTCTAGTATTAATGAATGTGGATACCCTCTATTTGCAAACATGGCAATCAGGTTGTTGCACTCATCCTGAAAGTCCACTTCCCTGGTTGTCATAATGTGTCCTTACCATCTGCCCCTTCACCACAGCTCTCTTTTGATGGTAAGGGTGGCAACTACTGAAGTGGAGAAAACTATTGGAGTAAGTGGGTTTTCGGTAAATTGTGCTAATAAATCTGGATCCATGTCCTTGCCTAATTTGATGTCCAAAAGCTGATTTCGTTCTCATTGACTTCGATGTGAAGTCTAAGAAGTCCAGTGTCCTGATCTCATCTATGAATGTTGTTGTAGTTTGCTTTGGCCCTTCCACAGAAAGAACATGTCGTCCTGGTACCTAGTGTACCAGGCTCTGAACTGGCTGTTAGTGAATAACAACTTGTTTTCCCATTGTGCCATTACACAATTGGCAAATGAGGTGACCCCATTCTGGACCCAGAGGATTGCCTATAAATACAGTTGTTAAAAGAAAAGAAGTTGTATTTTAACACCAACTCTAGTAGGGTCTCAATAGTGAGTATCACATTATGTTCTACCTTCCTCTCTTCTAGGAACTCCCTGATCCATTGCAACCCTAATTGTTGTGGAATGACTGTATATAAGTCTTTGACATCCACTGTCATGAATGTTAAGTTAGGGTCAAAAGTTATCTTATTAATGTCCTCCAGGAAGCCCCATGAGTCCTTACATATGTGTGTTTCTTTCACAATATATGGTTTCAAAAGACTGTCCACGTATTTGGCACAAGCTGTAAGTATGGACCCTCTACCGTCCATTATTGGTCTAAAAGGGGGGTCATTTACTGACTTGTGAATTTTGGGAGCCCCAAAGAAAGATGGCATTCTGGGTGATGTCATATTGAGGTAAGTGTGTGTATCAATGTCGATAATGTCCTCTAAGAAAAGATCTTCGATTGTCGCCCTAATCCTCCCATGTGCTATATTCACTTCATTAATACTAGCATCCTCATATGGGCCATCATCTAAATGAGTGGTTAATTTGTTGATGTAGTCCACTTGATTCATAAACACTAACCCTCCCCCTTTATCGGGTTTCATAACTCGAATATTACAATCCTGTAATAACTTAATGAAATCCCGTTCTTCAGTTGTTATGTTGAGGGTGTGTTTGCTGTTGTTAATTTTGTTAGAAGCCAAGAACCTTAGATCTAATTCACATGATTTCTCAAATGTTTTAAGGTTGTTGACCAAAGGTGGATTAAACAGGCTAGATATTCTGAATGGTTTAACAAGTGAAGAATTATTACCTAGAACTGCCAAAAGATTGAGCTTACGGACAAACAGTTTCAGGTCTACAATAGTCTTTACTAAGTCCATGTGAGTGTCAGGAACAAAAGACAGTCCTTTAGAGAAAAAGTCAGCCATTTCGGTGGTGATGTCAAGGGTAGTGTAATTGAATATCTTAAAATCTCCTTCGTTGTTGTAAATAATTACTGGCTGACTTATTCCCTTAATCATTTCTTCTTCTGGTTCTGTTTGTTCTTTACACTCGGCTGATTCTTGTTGGATCTCAAGTTCCTCTGTTGTTGGTACTGGCCCTGCCCAAAATCCTGGTTATGTTCTATCCCTATTTGTCCACCCCCAATGTTCTCGTTAATCTGTTGTCCATTGTTGTTGATGGCCCCATTGAAAGGATGTTGATGTTGTTGCTCGGGGTTGCTGTCTCCCCTTTCATCCCCTACTACTAGTGGGTCATCTTCCTTGTAACCTTCCTCTAGGAAGGTGTCTAGCTGGTACATGTTCTGGTTACTTTTGTGACTAGAGTGATTATTTGATTTGGGCAAATGACCCCTTAGTTTATTCTTGGGTTGGCCTATCTGTGGTGGCCTAGGGTATGCCTTATTTTCTGCATACTGTTTAATGTCTCTCGTGATTTTCTTCTTTTTGTTATCACACAGCTTGTGAGTAGTGGCTTCAGTACTGGAGAATATTCGAGAATAATCATATTTATATTTCAAAAAGTTTTGATTTTTCGTAATTTCTTGCTCCAAATTAGCCAAGTCTACCCTGTAGTCATTGACCTGTTTAGTGTAGTGGTCAATCAATAAGCCCATGTACTCAAAACTGTGTCTATCAAACAGTGCTATAAGTTCCTTGTGAAACTGTGAACCTTCCTGTAGGCCCACTGGAAATCTCCACTGCCTAAGCCCCTTAGGCACGATCTTTTTAACCAGACATTCCCCCAAGTAAGAAATCTCTAGTTGTAGTTTTTTACACTTGAAGAGTTTGTAATCAAACTCCCCAATCAACGTAGCAATATTATTCAAGCTCCGTTCCTCCACGTTTTCGATGTTATTTGCCTCCCCTCCCCTATGAGTATCACCGTCTGTAAAGTAATTGTTCTTATTGAGGTAACCTACCACTGTGGGTACAGAATCATTAAGGGATAAAGCAGTACCTTGTGGGGAGTTGTTCCCAGTGTTAGGAACTTGGCGTTGTCCTGCCGGTATGCCGCTATCCGTTGCGTTACTCCAATTGCCAACCTCCGTTGCAGATACTCGCAAACCACCTCCTTGCCGGTTGTTGTTGGAAGTAATACCATCTCCAATTACGACTGTGTCCACACTCTCAATGGTTCCCCCAGGGTTGTTGACCAAGTTCCCGGTAGGTGTTGCACTCATAATGCTATCCAATCTGTTGATGCGTTGAGTAACGGCGTCCATACGTCCCATCAACATGTGAATCAACGTTGTTAAATCTCCATCGGCTTTCGCCTCTATGCGATTTGTTTTGTCGTGAAAGTCATTACTTACATTCCCTCCTTCTTGGGAACCAAATAAACTTTGTGAAATGACTGTTTCCTCGCTGGCCATGACAAACGATAACTCCAAAAAGCCGCACGAACCAATAAAGACAAAAAGACGCCAAGGACCCAGTCTATCAAAGTCAGCTGTTGCACGTTGTAAACCCACTGCCACCGTCAGCTTTTGTATGATGAAAAACTCTGCCAAAAGTAACTGTTACACCAATGTAAGCCTAAGCAGTAATCCAGGTGTAAAACAGTAAGAACAACAAGTCACCAGACTTGAAGAAAATAGCGTAAGAACTTTTATTGTAACACAAGCACTTTCGGAAGGCTTCGTATCCTTCCTTCCTCAGACAAAATCCAAACACTGATACATCCATTGTCTGCTTTAAATAACAGCGTGATTAGTAATAGTTCAATTAGTGATTATTCAATTAACCACCATGTTGTGTTGTTAAAACTGATTCTCATATACTTTATAAATAAATGATTAAAAATTATTAAGTGTGTTTAAACATAACTTAATTATTGCTTTAATAATGTTTGTCCCTACTAACTAGTTCGTGTAATGAGTTAGTAGAAAGTAATATGTTATACTTAACTTAGACCTTGCTTAATTCTGCTTACTATTCTGAATGTGTTCTCCCCCTAGCAAGTAGTAAAGCCAAAGGTCCCTAACTGTCACCCAAGAAACTACCACGCTGCCTAGCCGCCCAAACGCTACCCTAACTGTAGTCGTATTGAAATTCAGCAAGACACCATGCCACACTCACCCAATCAATCTCTTTGTCTACTTACTAAAATCTGCACAACATGTTCAATAAGTTGCGTACCTTATGTGCAAGTATATTAAAAACCTAAAACCCATATAAAATCTTACACTAGGATCACTTGTATGTTCCTAATGTTCCATGCCCTCGAAAACCCCAGTACAAGAGCCACCTATAAAGGATCCTTCCCGTTTTGTTTTAAACCAAGTAGTTATCTCCTTAGGGCTAAAAGTTTTAAAATACAGGTCAACGAAATAGGGATAGAACATAACCAGGATTTTGGGCAGGGCCAGTACCAACAACAGAGGAACTTGAGATCCAACAAGAATCAGCCGAGTGTAAAGAACAAACAGAACCAGAAGAAGAAATGATTAAGGGAATAAGTCAGCCAGTAATTATTTACAACAACGAAGGAGATTTTAAGATATTCAATTACACTACCCTTGACATCACCACCGAAATGGCTGACTTTTTCTCTAAAGGACTGTCTTTTGTTCCTGACACTCACATGGACTTAGTAAAGACTATTGTAGACCTGAAACTGTTTGTCCGTAAGCTCAATCTTTTGGCAGTTCTAGGTAATAATTCTTCACTTGTTAAACCATTCAGAATATCTAGCCTGTTTAATCCACCTTTGGTCAACAACCTTAAAACATTTGAGAAATCATGTGAATTAGATCTAAGGTTCTTGGCTTCTAACAAAATTAACAACAGCAAACACACCCTCAACATAACAACTGAAGAACGGGATTTCATTAAGTTATTACAGGATTGTAATATTCGAGTTATGAAACCCGATAAAGGGGGAGGGTTAGTGTTTATGAATCAAGTGGACTACATCAACAAATTAACCACTCATTTAGATGATGGCCCATATGAGGATGCTAGTATTAATGAAGTGAATATAGCACATGGGAGGATTAGGGCGACAATCGAAGATCTTTTCTTAGAGGACATTATTGATATTGATATACACACTTACCTCAATATGACATCACCCAGAATGCCATCTTTCTTTGGGGCTCCCAAAATTCACAAGTCAGTAAACGACCCCCCTTTTAGACCAATAGTGGACGGTAGAGGGTCCATACTTACAGCTTGTGCCAAATATGTGGATAGTCTTTTGAAACCATATATTGTAAAAGAGACACACATATGTAAGGACTCATGGGGCTTCCTGGAGGACATTAATAAGATAACTTTCGACCCTAACTTAACATTCATGACAGTGGATGTCAAAGACTTATATACAGTCATTCCACAACAATTAGGGTTGCAATGGATCAGGGAGTTCCTAGAAGAGAGGAAGGTAGAACAGAATGTGATACTCACTATTGAGACCCTACTAGAGTTGGTGTTAAAATACAACTTCTTTTCTTTTAACAACTGTATTTATAGGCAATCCTCTGGGGTCGCAATGGGGTCACCCTGTGGGGGGTCATTTGCCAATTGTGTAATGGCACAATGGGAAAACAAGTTGTTATTCACTAACAGCCAGTTCAGAGAGCATGTCGCCTGGTACACTAGGTACCAGGACGACATGTTCTTTCTGTGGAAGGGGCCAAAGCAAACTACAACAACATTCATAGATGAGATCAGGACACTCACGGACTTCTTAGACTTCACACACGAAGTCAATGAGAACGAAATCAGCTTTTTTGGACATCAAATTAGGCAAGGACATGGAGCGATCCAGATTTATTAGCACAATTTACCGAAAACCCACTTACTCCAATAGTTTTCTCCACTTCAGTAGTTGCCACCCTTACCATCAAAAGAGAGCTGTGGTGAAGGGGCAGATGGTAAGGGCGGCACGTATGACAACCAGGGAAGTGGACTTTCAGGATGAGTGCAACAACCTGATTGCCATGTTTGCAAATAGAGGGTATCCACATTCATTAATACTAGAGGTGAAAGCTGAGGTTGGTTTTAAACGGGAATCTGGACATTTTAAACCTATCCTATGGGGGCAAGATAGCACTATAGGTGTCGATCAACAGAGCATACAACAAGATAGGCAAGATTACAAAAAGCCTTATACTGAGGTAAGATTTCTGTGTACATTTTCCATTGATCATCATTTCATTAGGAACATTTTACAGAAGAACTGGGCAAACATAAGGGAGGACAGACACTTAAAACAGTTATTGGGGGATACACCTAACATCACCTTTAGGAAAGGATTTAATTTAAAAGCCCTTTTAGAAAAGAATAACAACACTGATTTTCAAAGGCATAAAGGAATGACTGCATGTGGGCATTGTAGGTACTGTAAGTTTATACATGAAGGGAGCTCGGTTCTAATAAATGGGGTGAAATACAAATTGACAGGGAGGTTTAACTGTACATCCAAATCAGTGGTTTATTTGGCAGCTTGTAAGAAATGCCCGGCTTTCTATATCGGAAAGACCGAGAGGGCATTCAATAAGCGAATCTATGAGCACTTGTATGCAGTATCTAGAAAAGATTTTAATAACGCACTAGCTTGCCACATTAACGAACACGAAGACCACTGTTTTTGCTTCACGGCCTTAAAACAGATTAAGGCCGACCCCCATTTAGGCCCATGGCAGACCTTGTTAGAAAAAGAAGAACTTTTATGGCAACTAAGGACGGCCGCACACATGTTTCCAGGGTTAAACGACACTATTTCGTTGACCTGTATTTTAAAACTTTTAGCCCTAAGGAGATAACTACTTGGTTTAAAACAAAACGGGAAGGATCCTTTATAGGTGGCTCTTGTACTGGGGTTTTCGAGGGCATGGAACATTAGGAACATACAAGTGATCCTAGTGTAAGATTTTATATGGGTTTTAGGTTTTTAATATACTTGCACATAAGGTACGCAACTTATTGAACATGTTGTGCAGATTTTAGTAAGTTGACAAAGAGATTGATTGGGTGAGTGTGGCATGGTGTCTTGCTGAATTTCAACACGACTACAGTTAGGGTAGTGTTTGGGCGGCTAGGCAGCGTGGTAGTTTTTCGGGTGACAGTCAGGGACCTTTGGCTTTACTACTTGCTAGGGGGAGAACACATTTAGAATAGTAAGCAGAATTAAGCAAGGTCTAAGTTAAGTATAACATATTACTTTCTACTAACTTTTTACACGAACTAGCTAGTAGGGACAAACATTATTAAAGCAATAATTATGTTATGTTTAAACACACTTAACAATTTTTAATCATTTATTTATAAAGTATATGAGAATCAGTTTTAACAACACAACATGGTGGTTAATTGAATAATCACTAATTGAACTATTACTAATCACGCTGTTATTTAAAGCAGACAATGGATGTATCAGTGTTTGGATTTTGTCTGAGGAAGGAAGGATACGAAGCCTTCCGAAAGTGCTTGTGTTACAATAAAAGTTCTTACGTTATTTTCTTCAAGTCTGGTGACTTGTTGTTCTTACTGTTTTACACCTGGATTACTGCTTAGGCTTACATTGGTGTAACAGTTACTTTTGGCAGAGTTTTTCATCATACAAAAGCTGACGGTGGCAGTGGGTTTACAACGTGCAACAGCTGACTTTGATAGACTGGGTCCTTGGCGTCTTTTTGTCTTTATAGACACACACCTTGAGTGACATTTTTCCTGTAAAAGCACAATTGAAATTTCACCAATGCCTAGTTGCATACAGGACAACTAGTTCGCAGTGACAAACACTGCCCCTAGAGTTGCAAACTGGGTACTCTTGACATTGCTTTATATTCTCACTCCAACTGTTTAATCAATAAAAAAGGGTATGTTGTCATGGATATGAAATTCCCCACTATCTCCATTACCATCTTGGTGGATATAGGTATCCTGAGTCAATGTAGAAATTGCCTCATGTTTACTGGCAACCAGTTAATTCTCAAACAAACTGATAAGGTATGAGAGTTATGTATTTACACAATATCACTGGATGTAAAGCTCTCACATAAAAGTACTGCTAATGTCAATAAGGTTGTCAGTACTACAAATGCTGCACCCATCACACACAATTCAAAGCAGGCATACAGACCCACATATGCTAAGGCACTTCTTAAACCCCAAGGATCTCCTAGAAAAAGTACACATAAACACCTTCAGCAGCCCCAAATGCACTCTTTCAAAGCAACACCCACATCAACACATAGAGCCACATTTTCATGGAGAATCTACTTCTAAGCCCATAAGGCAAGCCACTACACAATCCAACATTCTGGTTATTGGAGACTCCATTGTGAGGCACACTGATGTCCCTGTCACCAAGCTGAGTAAGGAGAAAAACACGGTTAGTTGCTTAGCAAGGGCTAGGATCTACAACATTACGCACATCAATGGATCACAAGTACCAGTATGACTCAGTCATATTGCACGTGGGTGTAAATGACCTGAGACATAACTCCCTAGACTATATGAAGAGAGACATCATGGAAGCAGCATTTTACCTTCTCTAAGGATGATGCCACAATACGAACAAAGCATGACTGACTTTAATAATTGGCTTAGTTTCAGGTTTCATTCTAACGGGGTGCAATATCTGTCAGCATGGAAGGAGATGGTCAGCAGACCACACTGCTTTGCCAGGGATTGGTCTGCACCTCTCCCTTCTAGGCTTTTGAATATTAAAACAGTGTCTTCCCCATAGTGCCTTTTTAGGCAATGCCAAACTGAAAGTACTTCGGACATAGCAAATCAAAACCAAGCAAATCTAAAGGTATTACTGCTCAATGCTATGATTCTAAATAAAACCTCCACTCTCTAGATGCTCTCTTCACTCTAGAGAATGCTGAAATCTGTGCAGTCACTGAGACATGGTTTACAGCTGCAAAGAGCACACAGACAGTACAAGGTTATAATGCCTTCCACATATTTAGACTACCTACTACACAGACAGGGACTAAAGGTGGAGGTGTCTCAATTTACATAAAAAATAAATATACCTCAAGGCTGGTAAAACAGGATAATTTACTTGAGCTGCTCCATATTCAAATCACCAATACCAGTTCCTTGCAAGCTGTAGGTCCTCTTGTATGACCCAGGAAGCCCATGCCATGTATTTCAACTTATTGGAAACACTCACAATCCAACGCAATACCATATTCCTGGGCAACCTTAATTACTCCACTATTTACTGGGAATCCTACACAATGCCAAACGTACAAGCACAAACATTCCTGAATTTTGTAAACACAAACTCCCTGGAGAAGATTGTCAGTACACTAACCAGGGGTGCAACCATATTGGATCTGGTCCTCATTATTTGGGAGAGTACTGCACACTCCCTACTGTAATGTCTTCCCTGGTTGGGTCAGACCACAAAATGGTCCCTTTTTGAAGTAAAAATAAAACCTGGACCCCCAGCCAAACCTGGAATAGTCAAGAACTACTCTATGGCTAACTTCCTGCTGTGCAGAACTGTTCACAAAAACCCTACACAAGTATGCTAACAGTGGCATAGAGACAGCTGTACCCACCAGGAAGAAGTACACAACAGAAGAAAGAACATCTTGGCAAAAATTAGGGAGGTGCAGCACCCGGCAGGATAAAGGCACTCTAATTAAACTAAACAAATGACTCAGAGGACAAATAAAGTCTACCAAAGACAAATCTGAGGTAAGTCTGGCCTCCTAGGCCAAGAACAACCACAAAGCATTATTTAGCTGTCCACAACCTCAAAAGCAATACACAATTTTGTGCAGAGCTCATTGTAAATGGAGCCACCTGTATTGAACCAGAAGAGATAGCAAACCTATTGGCCAATAAATTCAGCTCAAACTTTACCCCTCTCTCCCCCTCAACATTCACTCAGGAAATACAACCAAATATAACTCCTCCTCCTATCACTAGGGAACAGGTCCTTAATGCTCTTTCTAAGACCAAAAACACTGCATCAATGGGCCTAGACAATATCTCAGAATACCTTCTAAATAGCATGAAACATGACCTATCAGGTCCTCTGGAATTGCTATTTATGCCTTCAAACAAGCTTCCTGCCTCATGAATGGAGAACAGCAACAGTCATCCCTCTCCACAAAGGTGGGCCATCTACAGACCCTGGAAACTACAGACCCATAAGTCTCACTACTCTTATATTTAAAGCCATGGAAGGAACTATCATGGAAATGACCAGTAATGATGCAGGAAGCCTCCAGAAACTGGACCCAACCCAGTTTGGTTTTGTCAAGGGCAGGTCATGCCTACTCAACTAGGTGGACTTCTTTTAAAAGGTCATCAAAGCAATGGTTGAGGCCAAAATTGCTCACACTGCCTACTTTGACCTGGCCAATGCATTTGACACAATTTCCCAGTCAGGTATTGTTTAGGTGCAAACCCATATGTCACCTGATGGATAGCCAACTGGCTCACATACAAGATCCAGGAAGTTAGAATCGGGGAGTCCACCTCTACAAAGAGCCCAGTCTCAAGTGGAGTCCCTCAGGGATCGGTCCTTGGACCTCTCCTTTGCGGCATTTACTTCCCTGAAGTGAAGGTCAATGTCAGTTGTCTATGACTGACTAAATTTGCAGATGATTGCAAATTAGGAGCTATCACTGAATCCCCCACCAATACAAATGTTCTCCAGGAATGGCTGACATAGGCAAACAACTGGTGTCAGAGTCATAACACTAACTGCCAAGAAATGCATAATAGTATCCTTCGGGAAGTTATCCACCCCTGGTGACTATCATATTGACAACACCCCCTTAAAATTGATCCAGTAGTCAGGGACTTAGGGACACTCATAGACAGTACTCTAGCTTTTGATCATCATGTGTCTACAGTAGTGAGGAAATCATTCTATGTTGTGCAACTTATAAATAAAGGTATGGCATCTATGTCCAAGGGAGTCATTATTTCACTGTATTCTGCATTCATCAGGCCTATCATTGAGTATAGTGCCCCTTTGGTATGTACCTAACCAGGCATATTGAACAAATGGAACATCCACAATGGTTCCTCACTAAAAGAATACAGGATGTAAGTAAAATGTGTTTTGCAGACCGCCTCAAGGCCCTATCCCTGTAGTCTGTCTCCTATAGGCTATTGAGGGGAGATTTATGCCTGGCATACAGGGCATATCAGACTCCACTTTGATAGACCTCCTGCATATCCACAAAACAAACTTAGCCCGAATTATCCATTCCAAGGAATTAAACCTTCCCTGACCTGCTGTACAAACAGGTATGTATCCCAGAGATTACTGCATCTCTGGAACAGGTTCCCCATCCATGTGAAGCAGAGCTCCTCCCTAACCCAATTCAAGTGTAACTTGGAATTTTGGATGGGGAACAGTAAATTCAGCCCTGGTTTGGCACCTATGTCTCTAATGACATTGGCAGCCTGTAAATGGTTCATCTCCCAGTCCACTGCTTGTAAATGTTTAATGTCTCAAACCTCGGCTAACATTTATCAAGAATACCAGAACTTGTCAGAGATTTGGGATGCATGGCTAGGCTTAAAAAGGCCCTGGTGGTTGTTAGCCTTGTAAACACCTATGAACTTATGAACCTGTAACTAAAATCTATTGGAGCAGCATTATAGGCTTGATATTTAAGTTAAGGTCTGCTGAAGGTGGTATACAGTGATAGACTGAGAATACATCTGTGCCTTGCGATCAGAACAGATGCATACTTACTCCGTGCCTCTCTGAAGTGAGTTAGTCTCTCCTGATGCACCTCACAGTTTTCTGCTATCTCTGCTGCAGCTGCACATTAGAAAAAAAAAAAAAAAAATATATATATATATATATATATATATATATATATGTAGGCCGGTGGATGGTCGACTGGAATATGTTCGAAAGCAGTGCGGCAAAAACCTCATAAATGTGAACACAATTGTTGCGAATCACAACACATCCCCCCTTTTTGACCCATGGTACAGCTTGTTTAGGTGGTATTGTGGTCAGAAATGTCGCATTCAATGTTTTGTACGACATTCCGACCATTCAGCAAGAGGAAATTCGGTAATAACACTCTGTGTTATACCAGATCAAGCAATGTTAGCTCGATGAAATGAATGTATTCCATATATATATATATATATATATATATATATATATATATATATATATATATATATATACTGCTTTTTTCCTCATTTCATATTGCAATTCCTATTTGTATTATATTAACTTAACTTTAATGTCTCTATAAACTGTCTAAAATTTCTCTACATATTAAATCATTGTCATATAACTTATATTTATTATTAACCATTTTTTTTATTATTTTTAAAGATTGTAAAATTATTGTTCCAAAAATGCTTTGCAATAGTTTCGAGCTTTGCTCCGTAGGCCTCTGCTGAAAATGGGCTCCTACCCATTCATACTTTTTCAATCATCAAATGTCAATAAATAAAAAAAATAAATAGCCATTATAGTAGACTAAGCATTATTAGACATTGTTTTTTCCGTCTTGAGATTGAAGTCCTTCTCCCATTACATAAGTCAGTAATAAGACCAATTATTAGCTCTAGTGGGTCATTTTGTGTTTGTACCACATGTCAGGTCAGGGAGTATATATATAAAAACATACAAAGAAAAAAATAAATAAAAAGCTCACTATCCCCAAATCATGTCCTCTGTCAATCAAAAATGAAACACATACACTCAAGCACACACACACACACACACACACACACACACACACACACACACACACACACACACACAACCACATACATCCTAATGAAAAACAAACAAAGGGGAAAATCATTACTATCGATTAAATGATTAACAAAAATTGAACCCCAAACACAAAAAACTTGCTTACTTAAAATAATCCTAAAAATCAATATTGTATCCTTGTGCAAGAAAGGGAACATGACATATGCAAGTATAAATAAGAAGAGAAAAAAAAATCGATAAATTATCTGTACAGGGTAGAGTATAATATATGTATTAACTAGTATTGTAGAGGCAGGGAAAATTTTAAGTGATTTTTTTAACTACCTTTGTTATTCTTCAATAAATGTACTCTCTAACGCTGCAATATCATGTAACATCAATATTAGCATATCATCCATAGTATTCCATTTATGGAAGAGAAGCTCAAGAAATATGAGATTTACAACAGATTGTCATAGTGGAAATATAATTGTTAAAACAGAAATTAGTATAAACATAGGAATATATAAGGGGTACTCTAAGAATGAAGAATATTGGTTGGTGCATGTTTCATTAATGTTAGCAAGTTTTCTAAAAAGGTTTTTGACCAAACACAACTCAGAAAAATTGCATTTGGTACATCAATATGCTTCCTCAGATATACCCCATGGGGTAAGCAGAAGAAAGATGGGAGCTGGTAGTATACAGTGTTGGACAATTGATAGTCAAAAGTGTAAATGCTAAGCAGATGTAACAATCAGCATAGTTATATTAAATCCTGTATTACAACAAGAAGTTGGTACCTCCACTGAAATGCCAAATTGTGCAACTGCTGAAACAAGAATTATGTCTGCAATTCCTTTTAGCCATGTATTTGAGATATTTAAACAAGACTATTAAATCTGAAAATAATGCCAATAATGATAATTCTTCTGCTTCATCCCTGCCGCTAACCATGTAAACAAAATTACGCCATTGCAAAAGCCTTAACTTATCTGAGTCAAAATACTCATTTGTTTAAAAATTCAAACTAATACATTAAAAATAGTATTTGCTTACTTATGTATTTATGTGTTTACGTAGTTACTGACATCTGATTACCCAGAAGGTCCAAGTGGGTAGGTACTCATTTTCAGCAGACAACCGGAGAGAAAAGCTCCAAAGTATTACAAACACATTTTAAGAAAAATGATTTTACAGTCTTCAAAAATAATACAAAAACATTTACAATTTAAATAATGATACCATATTAGACATAACATAATAATATTGAGTGAGAATAGATACAACTTATTTAATGATGATTTGAATATTTAGAGACATTTTAGCCACTATAGAGAAAATAAATGTTAGTTGGTATAATTCAAATAGGAATTGCAATATGAAGTGAGTGAAAAATAGGTTTCTGGTTTATTTGGATAGAAAATAAGGAAAGAGAAATTGATTGAAGCAAGGAAGCGAGTGAAGAATGGGAGTGAGGCGGTTGGCATTTACCTTCCAGCGCTCAAAGCTAGGTTAAAAGCCTTTTGTCTGATCAAGTTTGCTGATGGCTGTAAACTAGGTACCATTATATACTTTCCAGAGGATGCCAGAATCCTCAGAAAGGGCCTTTTCCAAACAAATAGTTGGTGTCAAACTATGGTATAAAACTAAATGCCCTAAAATGTATAATAGTAGACAGGCAAAATATGAGGCAGAATCAGAAAAAGTGGAAATGTAGCATGCCAATAGTAGCCAGAAAATAATGCATGCAATTAACTTTAAGTAAATGACATAGGTTCATAGGTATTTGCTTCATTCCACATAGGATCATAGGTCATTACTAGGGCCATTTTAAGCCTAGTCAATTACCCCATGCAGCTTTTATCAACAGACAGCTGTTATTTACTGACTGCAACTTCCAAAGTTAAGTATATATGGTTGCCTGCAGGGATTAATAAAAAAAAAATACTTGCCTTAATTTATCTGCAATTTGTACAGAAGTCTGCAACTCTACAATATACTATTTGATATTCTCTGGCTTTTAGCTGATTTCCTTCCCAAAGCAACAAGCAGAAAGTTGCAGTGCTCTGCATAAGATTGTCAGCTGCTTGTTTATTTATTTGTTTATAAGCAGAGTTTATATGCATTTATTTATTTATATATAAGCCCTCCCTCCCATCATTCAAAACCATTCTGAAATACTTCCTAGCC
The DNA here is from genome assembly GCF_019279795.1 of Protopterus annectens. Taxonomy (NCBI): domain Eukaryota; kingdom Metazoa; phylum Chordata; order Ceratodontiformes; family Protopteridae; genus Protopterus; species Protopterus annectens. Next base: position 1,041,030,591 of record NC_056743.1, on the reverse strand, counting down.
AAAATCTGACTCTGTTCTTTCTCAATACCATGATAAACTATATCCCTAAATGTGAAGAAATACCTTTTCATACCTTACACCTCCTTACTGTCTCTTCCTCGTTCACTTCCTTACTTCTATCAATTACTTTCTTCTGGCTTTCTCACTAAATATACTATAAGCCTGTTTTTCCTCTCACTTTGTATTGCAGTTCCTGTTTGTGTTACATTACCTTTAATTTCTCTATAACTGGCTAAAATTTCTCTAATTATTAAATCAGTGAGGGAAGATAGCATAATGGTTAAGGTAGTTACCTTACGCATGCAACGTAAAAGGTTTGACTCTCACACAGAGTAATTGGCTAGGCTTAAAATTGCTTTCAAAGGTAGTTAGCCTAGTACTAATCTATGAACCCATATCTATGAACCCATATAAGATATGAAGAGGTACTTGTTCGTATTTAGGGTATAGTTTATCATTGGGGCTGAGAATGAACAGAACAAAACTTTGGACAGGAAGTCTTTCAGAATGATTTTAAAGGACTGGAGGGAGGGTATTGACCTGATGGGTACAGGTAAGTAATTCCAGGCCTTAGTAACATTGTATGAATACAGACCAGGCCCAACAGATTTGATAGGTGTTTGGACAGAGAGGACATTTTGGCCATTGGATCATAATGATCAAGTGAGAATAGCTGTGCAAAATGATATTTAGTTCTAGGCAAGCAGATGGATGCTGGATCATTTTATATGTGGAAAGGAGCTATGTATATGTTGGTGAAGTAGTTCTAACCATGTCATATGACTTTAGAGATGAATATGTCCACATCTTAGTGTTAGCAAAACTACAAATTTTGAATACATAAATCTCATTCATAGTATATACGTACTGTACATCTATCTTCTTCCACACTGAGGGGCATGTGCAGAACATAATTAAGCCACCTCCAAAGATGCACAACAGTAAATAAATACACAAAATTAATTAAATGCAGCTTTACAATGTAGAATGTCAACATTTAAAAAGGTAAGCCATTTATTTTTAAACAATTAAACTATATAACAGTGATATATTATGGCTCATTGTGGGTAATTGTTATTTGCCATGGCTGGCTTTGTTTAGTTACGTTGGTCTGGTCTTCCTGATCAAACCACAAAAAACACAAAAAGATGTAGTACATTACTAAATTATCCAACCTGACTGCCTAAGATCTAATTTCATTGTACTTGCCGAACAGTTCAAAAATATTTGTACATAGAAAAATGACATAAAGCCAGGCTTTAGGACATGATACTTGATGGTATCAAATCAGGCCGCGGTGGTGCAGCGGTTAGCGTTGTCGCCTCACAGCAAGAGGTTCTTCCATTCGATTCTCGGCTGGAGCATGTTCTGTGAGGAGTCTGCATGTCTTCCCAGCATTCAAGTGATGCTTAAAGAGATGCGGGCAGGTGCGTGTGTGAATGGGTGTGCCTTCTTTGAAGGTTGGGCATCAGGCTAGAAATTTGGCACCGTAAAAAAAAATCCACTGCCAATCATTAGCAGACTGGAGTTCCACTGTGGCAACCCCTAACCAAGAAAATCCAAAAGACTTTTATACTTGAAAGTATCAAAAGGAAAGTACCAGCAATTGTGTTGTGGTTTAAGTCAACATGATAATATTCCTTGATGTCAATGAGATCTGTGTTACTTCTATGGCAAGACATAAACCCATGTGAGAAAGTAAACTGTGAGAGTTAATATAACTATAAATCAGAGTGTATACAAATGTTTTCAATATTTTAGATAAAGAACAATAAGGACTGCAAGCTGGATTGTCTCTGAATACAGATGGCATGTGTTTCCAGTATAAGGTGGTTTATCATAGCAAAGATCAGGAAAGAGACAGCTGAAACAATCGTTTGCAAAACGAGAAGTTATTTGCTTTGTGTACATGGTTAAAGTAGCAAAAAAGGTTTTGATAAGGCTAACAAACAGATGAAAATGAAGATGCAGCCAACCAGATTAAGGAAAACTGAATTCTTTATTACTCACATAAAATATTTAGCACTTTCATCTGGTGTATAACAAATAGACTCGATCAGAATCTAAACAACAGTAAATCACATTTGGTTTAAATAATCCTATTGAAAAAAATCACATTAGCAAAATCCAATTAAAAATGTTTCCCCCTATCACTTTATACACATGACTGAACCTAATGCTAAAACCATTCTTAAAGTGATACAAACATAAAATGTTCTTAGTCAAACTAAATAAGAATGCAATTTTAAAACACTAGCAATAGACAAACTGTCATTTAAAGCATTAAGCTTGATTTGACATCTTAATTCCTGGTATTCAATAATGTCTTCCCATGGGCCACCTCTAGCATTTTTGATACCATATCCAATACATGAAAACAAATATTGTAGTAGAAAATTGTATAATATGTTTATACTGAGGTGCCTTCTGTGCAGAGTCTGCATGTCCTCCTTGTGGTCACGTGAGTTTCCTCCGGGTGCTCCGGTTTCCACCCACAACCCAAAGACATGCTGTAGGTGGATTGGACACTGTAAATTGTCCTGAAGTGTGAGAGTGTGTGTGTGTGTGTGTGTGTGTGTGTGTGTGTGTGTGTGTGTGTGTGTGTGTGTGTGTGTGTGTGTGTGTGTGTGTGTGTGTGCGTGTGTGTGTGTGTGTGTGTGTGTGTGTGTGTGTGTGTGTGTGTGTGTGTGTGTGTGCGTGTGTGTGTGTGTATGTGTGTGTGTGCGCCTTCTGTGGAAAATTGGGAGATTGGGCGCTGGGCTGGCAACCTGGCACAGTAAAACTCCACTGCCAACCATTCTGCAGTCTGTTGTTCTGCTATGGTTACCCCTAAACAAGAAAAAACAAAAGGAAAAGAAGAAGAAGAATTAAATCCAAAACATTAGCACCAAATTCAGGTACAAATGTGTGTCCTTTGACAAGAAGGTTAGCACATTCTTGCCCAAAAAATGCTGATGCATACTTAAACAATCTGAAGCCACCTGAATAATTGCAAATTATTTTCCCAGCACTCTGCTCTATGCTCTTGTTTGTTGCCATTATCTCTGCCTGTTGTGAGTCTGACATGTTTACTTCCTCTTCCTCCATTCCATGGATGTGCCTGTTGGTTCCTCCTGTTCTGAAGACATTCGGACCACCTTAAAGGGAAATCCTGTAAAGTGGGAAACTCTTCATCATAGCTGTTAGGATCTTGGCTATCAGAGGTCACAAATTAATCTACAGAGACAAGCATGCCTTCCTTTTTGACCTCTGGATATGCACAACCATTTTGATAATCAAGTTTGTCACATAACAGATTCTTAGCTTTTTGATTTTTTATATCATTGACTACCTTGTCTACTTTAAGAAAAATGTTCTTATACTGCCCAGAATAATTATCAAATAACAAGTCTTTAGTGATGTGCAAATCCAGGCTAGTAGTGTCCTGCATCAAGCTTTCAACAGTACATTGGTTATGTTTCATAAGTACCTCCATGAGTTCAAAACCTTGTCTATCAAATAACTCAAGAAGATCTGTATGGAGCAGAGAGTTAGCCACTAAACCTATAGGAAATTGCCACTATCGAAGTCCTTTGGGCACAATTCTATTATTAATACACTCATGAAAATATGAGTTCTCCATCTGTAATTTTCTACGTTGTAGGAGAGAAGCTTTTTAACCATGCTGTGAGTAAACAGGTATATAAAAATAACAAAAAGTGGGAACATTTAAATATGGTTATTACTGGGAATACCGTGTGAATTGTAATTCAGTGGGGGTTTATTTATGCTGCCTTGTGTCAACATTTTTATGTAGTTAAAACTAAGAGATGCTTGAGGGACAGAATTTATGAACATAATTTACACATAAAAAATTAAATAAAGACAACATGTATATTGATGTAAAACTGAATAACTGCCTTAATTCATTCCATCATTTGTGCCATAACTCCTGAAATTTATTGGAATAAATTAGTGATGTTACCTGTACTGAGGAGTTTGAATAGTTCCATGAGTTTATTGTTGAACATACAGAGTATGATGACAAGGAAATATATTTGCTGGACACTTTTATGAAATTAGTATTGAAATGTAATTATTTATATCTGAATGGGAAATAATTTTTGCAGAAAAAGGGGGTGGATATGGGTGCATCTCGTGCTCCCCATCTTTGCCAAAATTATACTTCTACAATGGGAAAGGAAATTATTTTACACATTCACTCCCCCTCCCTGGTTCTTTTACATCTGCTTTTCAGATAATATCTTTTGATTTGGAAAGAAGCTGACAGGGAGATAGAGGAATTTGTGTTTTATTTAAACATGACTACATCTTTTTTAAAGTTCACTTACATGTATAATGCAAGAGAGATTAGATATCTGGATGTTTTGATTTGTAAAGATATTACCCATGAAAGGTTTGTTAGTACCACTTACAGGAAGCCCACATACTCAGACAGTTTGCTTCATTACTCCAGCTGCCATCCCCAACAACAGAGGAAGGCAATAGTTAAAGATCAGTATATACGACTTGCTCAGACTATGACACATATTTGATGGAAGGCCATAAGTTATGTGAGATTCTCAAGACTAGGGGTTACCCCTATAACATTATTAATTGTTTGAAGAAGTTACTAAGAAAAGCAACAGTGGCCATTTTAGATCACTACTAAGAAATGTTACTAGTTGTGTTAATGCCAGTTTGAGTCAATGGCCACATAAAAGTTATTCTCAGGCATTTATTACTGAGTTTAACAGTTGTTACTGTGAAATTACTTATATTCTAAAGAAAAACTGGGATAGTTTTTTGTGTTTTGTTAATATATGTGAAATTTTGGGGGAAGCTCCTGTTGTGGTTTACAGGAAAAATAAGTCTTAGAAGCAATTTATTTTTGACCATGCTGTGAGTGAACAGATGTATAAAACTAACAAAAAGGTGAGAACATTTAAATGTGGATTTTGCCCACAATGTAAGTTTATTTTGGAGAGTGATTATGTTATTATTAATGGGAGTAAAATAATTTCTAAGTATCATGTCAGTTGTAATTCAATGGGGGTTATTTATGCAACTTTGTGTCAACATTACAAATGTTTTTATGCAGGAAAAACAAAGAGATGCTTAAGGAACAGAATATATGAACATAATTTAGACATAAAAAACTAAATAATGATCTGTACAAACATGTTGTACAATTTTCTATTCATAATGTTCGTTTGTATGTATTGGATATGGTAACAAAAAATGCTAGAGGTGGCCCATGGGAAGACATTATTGAATACCATGAATTAAGATGGCAAATCAAGCTTAATGCTTTAAAACATCCAGGTTTAAATGACAGTTTGTCTATTGCTAGCGTTTAAAATTACATTCACACTTGGTTTGACTCAGAACATTTGATATATTTGTATCACTTTAAGGTGCTATATTACGTGATCGAACAGTGAGATGTTCAAACACGTAATAATCGACCACTAAATGTCAAAACGCTGTAATGTCGAACGTCAAAAAAAAAAAAAACATAAAAACACCCAAACAAACCATAAAAATGATCTAGGCAGGGGAGCAAGCACCCCTGCACCCTCAAACACCCTCTACTTAAATATACTAACTCCAAGATCACACTACAGTGCAGACAATGGAAACCTTCCATGTCCACACTGTACAGAGATCTCCATTGAACCATTTGACATTCTGATGCTTTGACATTTATAGGTCGATTATTACGTGTTCGAACATTTCACTGTTCAGTCACGTAATATAGACCCACTTTAAGTATGATTTTAACATTAGGTTTAGCATGTGTATAGAGTGGTGGGGGGGGGGGGAGTATTTTTGATTGTTTTTTGATAACGTGATTTTTTTCAATAGGGTTATTTAAACCAAATGTGATTTACTGTTGTTTAGAGTCTGATGAAGTCTGTTTGTTATATACTACATGAAAGTACTAAATATTTTGTGTGAGTAATAAAGAATCAGTTTTCTTTCATCTGGCTGGCTGGCTGCATCTTTGTTTTCATCTGTTTGTTGCTTAGTTCCTGGTGGATTTTTGATAAGGTTAACTTGAACAGTCTGAAGTATGAGACTTTTGCAAGTGTTGATGAAGAGGTTAATATAGTCATGGTAGAATTGTTGAGCAAACTCGTCAGTATTTTATTGTTAAATTGGGCATTGAACTGTGTAACTATTTCTTTGAAATTTAGGATGAGAGAGGTCTAGTTGTTTTGATATGCTGAGGTACAACTAATGTGCATCACTGACCAGAATTGTTTAGCACTTTCTTTTCTTGTTTTGATGAGCTGAGGTATAACTAATGTGCATCACTGACCAGAATTGTTTAGCACTTTCTTTTCTTGTTTTGATGAGCTGAGGTATAACTAATGTGCATCACTGACCAGAATTGTTTAGCACTTTCTTTTCTTGTTTTGATATGCTGAGGTATAACTAATGTGCATCACTGACCAGAATTGTTTAGCACTTTCTTTTCTTGTTTTGATGAGCTGAGGTATAACTAATGTGCATCACTGACCAGAATTGTTTAGCACTTTCTTTTCTTGTTTTGATGAGCTGAGGTATAACTAATGTGCATCACTGACCAGAATTGTTTAGCACTTTCTTTTCTTGTTTTGATATGCTGAGGTATAACTAATGTGCATCACTGACCAGAATTGTGTAGCACTTTCTTTTCTTGTTTTGATGAGCTGCAATGCATTGTTTCTTGCTGTTTACTAGATTCATGGCCTCACTAAAGAGGTTGAAGAAACTGGTGTTCTGCCTTATGGCATTGGTAAATCTTAGCTGCTCTCTGCTGTAATATGTGGTGAGATCCAGAATTTGACACAGCAGTGTCTCACAGGGCTTGTGCTGAAGAGGACCATTAGAAAGGTACAGATAACATATTCAACTGCAGTTATCTGAAGGAGGACATTCCAGTACAGATGACCGGGCATATGTACAATGCTTTGGCACTGGCTCTTCTAATGAGCCTGCAGAAAAAATCACAAAGTGTTCATTTTCTTGTCAGGACACCACTGAGCAGATGTAGGTAGCCAGTTTCCAGTCATGGTTGTCATAATGCCAAAATTCTCCATAGAATCTATTTGTGAGTAATTCCAGATGCAGATTAAAAAAAAAAAAGTTAAGGATTCTTTCTTCTAAGGTATAACCTATTGTGATAACTGGTATAATTAGGTTTGCCAGTTCAAACAATTATGCATTTAGATGTAAAGAATAATATACAGGTTGTTAGAGTTAATGTACTGCATACATTGTGTTTGGAGGCATTTTTCTACTATTTTAGACTGAGGGGATAGGCTGGAAATAGGCTTACAGGTGCAAAGTCTTTCAATGTGCGCCCTTTGTGTAGTGGTATTTTGTTGGACTCTTTCCACATGGATGGAACATATGTCTCAGATAATGATTGGTTTACCAGTATAGATACATGGAAATCCATTTCTGATATTTTTAGGTATTCTGTTGGATGTTGGTTAGAAACTAAAGAGGTTGGCTTTAGCTTCACTAGAGGTTTTATAGTGGAGGTGCAGAACAGGAGTAAGAAAATGAATGTGACTGCGTAGAATAGGATGGGGGGGGGGGGTGAGGTGAATTGTTATCATTACTAATCTGAGAGAGAGATGGTATTGAGTCATTGGTGTTAGATGAAAAAGAAGAGGGTGTGATGGTTTGACCAGGATGTATTAGTTTAGTAATGACCAAAAAATGATTTCTCCAAAAGAAAATCAGGACAGTTCTGGTCCTGGAGACTGTGATCCATGACAGTGTTGAAAATTCTGCCTTGTCTACTGGGGGATGGTTTGGATAGGCCATTCACCCTTTACAAACAGGTGTTTTCAGAAATGACCCAGCTACTCTTAGAGTCAGAATGAAGCTATGAGCTGAGCCTAACCTTTCTGAAGGAGTAGCCACTAAATGCAAGTACTCATGAATAGGGAGGGGGAAACCGCAGCAAAAGATGATGGATTGTGTAGTTTGGGAGAAAGAATACTGTTTCAATGCAGTCCAAAGTGGGAAAAGAGTGGGAAAATGTCAAGACAAATATGCACAACACAGAGGTAGAGTAATAAAACAGCAACTGTGTGCTTGAACCATACCTATCAACTGTTCTGGTTTGGAGGGATACCCATAATTTGTTGCATCACTCCTAAAATTGAACATTTGTTTTTAGAAGTCCTAAGTTAATAGCGCCAGCATTTAAAACCTATCCTTTATTTGGGCCTTTTCCATAATTAAATCTTGATTTGTCTGTAGGTCTGGATGTAAAAGTTGAGAGGCATGGCTTGGACTTTAAAATTGTCAGCTTGTTGTGTGTAAAGAAATATCAGCTTCCCTAGCAAGTATGCCTCATTTGTTATGTCAGTGATTTCTGAGTACAGAGGAAGGGGATGTTTTTGAAGTGATGCAGTGAAGTTCTAAACTAAAGCCAAGAAAGTACAGTGTCCAGTTGTTGACTTTCCCTTGCAAGTAATCCTTTGTAATTGCCTTCACTTCTGATTGTTCAGAGAGAAATGACCAACTTGGTATGATGAAATAGTTACTGACTTACTCTACAGGGCACTAATTGGTAGAAGGTGTTGGAAGCCCTCTCCATGATATTACAACTAATTTCAATGGATTTTCTAATTTTGAACTAAATTAAAAGTCCCTGCTTGCTGATGTTAGTTACCACACTGATCTTTTGAAGCTTACTTACCATCATCACAAATGGAATACGTTTAAATTTAATAACTTTGTCAAAATGTCTATAATAACACTCAATATCTTTTCTAGAACTTTTTTTCTGCTTCTACATTATCTGAGGTTGTAAAAACCCATTTCATTAATAGTAGCCCATTGATTAACTTCATTGTTAGGGTAAATCCAATGGTGGTGTTGCGGTGGCGTTGTCGCCTCACAGTAAGACATTGTCCTGTTCGATTCTCAGCTAGAGTGTCTTCTGTGTGGAGACATGTGTGAATGGGCATACCTTCGTTGAAGGTTGTGTGTCAGGGCTGGCAACTCGGCACATAAAAATCTACTGTCAATCATTAGCGGACCGGAGTTCCGCTGTGGAGACCCCTAACCGGGAAAAGCCAAAAGACTAAACAACAACAACTAGGGTAAATCCAAGGATTGCCTAATAGCACTGAAAAATCGTAAGTAGGGTAAGAGAGTTTCAAAAAGAATATACTTAATACATTATCACAGGAATACAATACCACATTAAACAATACTTAATACATGACCACATTATACAATACTTGATACATGACCACATTACACAATACTTAATACATGACCACGTTACACAATACTTAATACATGACCACATTACACAATACTTAATACATGACCACGTTGCACAATACTTAATACATGACCACATTACATAATACTTAATGCATGACTATGTTACACAATACTTAATACATGACCACATTACATAATACTTAAGGCATGACCACGTTACACAATACTTAATACATGGCCACATTACACAATCTGTGAAGTTTCTTAGAGCAGCTGACTATTCCAAGGTGGGTTTACACTTGACACCTCTTTGGTTAGGTGCGGTGCTCTTTTATACCTAACTCTAAGTGGGTCTTGTACAAATTATATCTAGATTTTACACAAGAGTTAAAGTCAACAATGCTAAAATTGAACTGATCTTAGATCTTATAGATAGGATTTAAAAGAAAGCTACCCATATTTCAGCTTTTACTAGTACCCCAAATTTTTCAGTCAGCTCTAGATTTTAGGACATCCTCATATTTTAAAACTTTCCTAATCTTACACTTGTACACTTTCTGACCAGTCTAGAGACTAGTCTGACGGATCCATTAATAAAACCTTGGAGAAATATCAGTTGTGAAAGAAAAGCACAATCCATATTAATCTATCAAGAACTTTTACAGTAAAAAGTATTGTCTATCTTTGTTTTTGATCAAACAAATTATACAAACTGAAAAATTTAGGCATGAAGCAATAACCCATTTCTGGTCATGATGTCTAACCCACATTTATAGATTTAATTCATTTTCCTTTCCCTTTTGGAATAAATTGTTAGTAGTAGTACATGTGATACTTAGAATGATGTTAATTTAGAACTTACAAATTAGTGTTTACAAGAGCACTGATGTAACATTGTGCTACAACAGATATAACTCCTACAAAACTAAAATCATTTGCTACTGCAATCTGACTTGGATGCTATGTCTGTAAAAATTTTATAGCTAGACCGAATGTTATTCTTTAGGACTGCAACCGTATCTCATTATAATAGTATAAAGTAATGTTAAACTAAAAAAATCGATCCTAATTACCTATGAGCATCACTTGATCTTTGTCATTTTAAATACCTGATTGCTTATATGTTGCTGATGAAATGAAACTGTTTCTTCTTCTTTTGGCCTCTTCTTATGAAATGGTATATAATATACAAAATGACCCCAAACATACTGTTATCATTTGACAAAAGGGGCCATGTGTGTCATAACCTAACTAAAAGCCACTATAAATGTTACAAAGCTGTTTCAAAATTACACGGAAACATTGGAAACAACTTGTGCACTCTTCACTTGGGAAACATGTACATGTGATTAATACCTTCATTACATAATATCAATTTTAACTTTTGTAAAGTTGCATTGCATATTGGATGCCGTCTTTTTGCTCTGATTGAGGTTATTTTATTTATGCTATTTTATTTCCTACATACACCCTAACCTCCAACTGTTTCTGTATAACTAATAGTCAATGGTTTTTCTTGTGCTCTTATCTTTCTTCCTATATTGCTTTCTTTCTTTCTGTTTAAGCAGTGCAATTATTATATGATTATTTTTACGTTTGGCAGTAATAACAATATTTTAAAAACACGTATAAAGGTTCCATCTACTATGAAATCAGGACATAAAATGAAAATATGCTATCAGTTCATGAGAAAGCTCATTTTTGTTTCAGATTACAGAGAAATGAGATATATTCCTTTGCCTAAGGTAAGATAACTAAATGCTTACCTTAAGCAAAAGCCTTGAAATTTTCACAATGCAGTACAACAATTATGTGTACAGGGCTCCCTTGCTGATTAAAAAAGTAAGTCTGTAGCTAAAACTGAATAGTGCTAGAAGTTATGGGTGCTCAGTTCTTTACCTTAACATCATTATTACATTTGAGCTCTTTAATAAAAAGCTATTTATGCTGAATAAGCTCTATTCTGGAAACATAACATTATATAATCCAAATATTTTTCTGTGGTCCCCTGGTTAAGGAGATGCAGGCTAGCAAGTATGGTAGGTGCACAGGCCAGACAAACTTGAGTAAACAAAAAAAGGGCCAGCACCTTGGAAGGATGAAGCATCAAAGTTTATTGGAACCAGACCGGTTTCAGCATAAAGCTTTCATCAGTGGTACATCCCCTGGTTAACCCTTGGTTGTCTCTGTCCAGCACTGTTGACCAATTAATTTCCCTGCAAATAAATATACTATTACTCTAGTACATTTTGTTAAGGGGTGAGTATTTCAAGGGAGACTCTTCATAACTGTACTTCAATGCATTGTGGACTTGAATGGAGTGAGAATCTTGGGGCTGCAGGTGAGCCTACCATATCCCAGATGCATTAAGACTTTTGCATGTGTCCTGATATTCCTACAACATATGTGCAAGAGGTTCCACCAGAGGCTCGTGTACACACACACACACACACACACACACACACACACACACACACACACACACACACACACACACACACACACACACACACACACACGTACATATTTATTACTTCCACTCTGTATGGTTCAGATGAATAAAACAGCAGTAGATCTAGCATTCCCTGGGTTCATCAAGGGTCTCTACTTTCATCACTCCAGCCAAAATCTGATCCTTGAACACTTGATCTTTTCTATTTCTGGTTGACTCTTTGAATGTGGTTAATTTTCTAGATGTTGAAATTGCTATAGGTTTGGTTTTGGGCATTTTTCATAGTAACATTTTCAGGAAAGTGACTTTGGATAATAATTATCTTGCTTCTAGCAGTCAGCACCCTGAATTTAGGAAGAAAAATGTTGTTAGGCCTCAGTTTATTAGAATAAGTCATCTCATTTGTATGGACACCGCATTTGAGAGTGAATGTTTGTATCTTAAGCAATTATTTCTAGATAGAGGTAATACTGACCCAGTTTTGGCCAACATTATTCGGGAGGTCAAGAGTCTTAGGAGTACAAGATACCCTCTCATTTTGCGTAGTGTTTTTTTTCCATTCTAATACTTCTAGTCGACAATGTTCAGAAGGCGTTGAACAAGGTTTGATGCCCACATGGTTTGCTGTACCTATCTCATCTGATGCCCATAGCATTAGTACTATTTTGAGTTCAAATTGAAAATTATTTTGGGGAATGAGGATCTTAGTGATATGCTTTGTGTCACCAAAATGTAGTTATAAGAAGAATTTTCATCTCAAAAAGTTATTTGAGACTGTCTCTATTACTGATAATAGTAATAAAAGGGGCATGTTCCATTGCAATGGATGCAAACAGTGTCGATTTATTTACGAGGGATCTAATGTTGTCCATAGGTATACCAGTTTGGAGTTATGGGCTAAAGGCAGTTTTACATGCTATTTGACATTTGTGGTGTATTTGTGTTAGAAAAATATGTATTTAAATATATGTGAAATGCTAGTTTAAAAGCAAAGCAGTTAATAATGCGTTTTATTCTATTAATCATATAACAGAAAGGATACAAATTCATGTGTAAATGCAAGCAACTTCTGAAACTGCAGTGTGCTTTGACCCCTGACCCTGGCAGCTGTTAGCTCAGAAAGCTCAATGTGATGTTTTTCATAAGGGATTATCTGCTGGGTCAGGAGATTGAACATATAAATCTTCAGTTCCCTTCCCGAGTCCTTGTATAATAAATTCTTTTCCTTCCTGAAGTTTCCGAATTCAGCCTTGTAAGATTAGGACGCAGCTGTGTAAGACAATGAATTAAAAACTGAATCTGCTATTGTATTGTACTGATAAGAGAAGTAAACTTACAGGAAGACATTATAACTGACCAGCTGGATAGCAAGGCCGTATTGTAGTTAAAGGAAATTTTTTTTAAATGCATTACATCAGCATTATTAAATGAATAGAATACTGTTAGTAAAAGTGATGTAAATGCCTTGTGACTAACCACGTCAGTAAGGTGGGAATAACTTGAATGCAGACTGTATAAAACATTCAGTATTTCCCACCTTATGTTAGACAAAATTCTATACTTGTATTGTATGGTCTTTTGCCTCCTGGTGCACACTAGTAAACGTTTGCATCTGAACCTCCTGTGTTGTTGACTGTCATTTTAAAAAGCCTAATGATTTTACAGTCTGATTTTTAATAATTTATTTGACAATTTGGCTACCTGTGATTCTTGTCAATATTTGTATGTAGGAAAAGCAAGTATGAAACTGTGCACACATATTTCTGAGCATCTGCTAGCTAGCTAAGCATTCATCAGTTTGCAGCAACTTTAGAAAGTTTTTATTTTTTGTATTAGACAACTATAGATGGTATTCATTGCCAAAGTATAGTCATATAATAGTTATATACAGTTATTGCATTGGCACATCCCCGTATGAAATGTTGAGTCTGGACAACTATAGATGGTATTTATAGGAAGAGTTTTATGGCATAGATTTGTGAACAGCATTCAGCATAGCAGATGTTCATCATGCATACAGCTGCAGTCATAACAGATGGGTTATCCTGCCGTCAGGCGGGTCCTCGGTCGGCCGAATTCCAAACTCTAGGTCCTGCGTCGGTTGTCGTCGCTTCTTCCCTGACGTCAGTGCAGCAGGGGTATAAAAGAGGCAGCCAACGCCATTTTCTTCAGTCTTTCTTGCCGCGCGGTGCCAGAAACAGAAGCAGTTCGCAAGTGCCAGTCGGCCAGCTCCTGAGATTTATGAAAGTATTTCAGCCGAAGTCTTCTTGAAAGCTAAGTACCCCATTGGGGAAAACTTTTCTTGCCTCAGACCAATGTCAGACAAAGTTAATAATTGCATTTTATGTGGGAAGCAAATACCGCATAAGGATTTCCACTCTTTCTGTATACCTTGCTTAGGCCCAGACCACGACGTCTCAGCTTGCCGTTTTTGTGCTAGATTCAATAAATGCACTATTAAGCGTCAGGCGGAGTTCGCCCTTCACTTTTTTGGCAAAAAATTTAATTATATTATGTCGTCGGATACTCCGACTCCAGTTTTGAGCAAAAAACGCAAAGATAAGGACCGACATACAAGGTCCGCTCTACCTACTGAAACCACGCTAAGGCTGACTACTGGTTCTCCGGTACTCAGCGAGGCACCTATGCAGCCCCTGAGTACCGATGACAATGCATTACCGGTGTCTTCAGTACCTGAAGTCGCAGGCTCCTCGGCCCCCATTCCTACTACAGATCCTGACGCCACTCCTGGCGGAGAAACTCAGAATTTAGACAGGCCTGCCATTTCTCAAGGAGTCTTCAGGCCTTCCTCCTTCTCCATTAAAACCTTCACTAAATCTAAAGCAGCCATGAAAACCAAAAAACAGGTTCCTCAGACCCCCTCTCAAGGCACCATGCCTAAAAAACAGATGCTTAAAATGGCTGAGGATTTGATTACTCTTATCAGGGGTTCTCAACCCCCTCTGACAAAAGACCCAGATTAGAGGAAGACTACTCTTCCTCAGATCAAGCTTCTATTACCTCAGAACTATCTGAGGACCAGAATTATGCCTATTCTCCATTCGAAGACTCTGATGCAGAGGAGTCTATTCCCTCGGTCCCCCCCCCCCCCTGAGGACTTCTCTTTTGGGGAAACCCTGCATACATTGAGGGGAACACTTTCACTGGGAGGGCCAAGATTACTCAGATTCCAAGAAAAGGCTCAGGGAATTTCTTTTGCTCCCCCAGCATAGGCCTCTGGCTATCCCTCCTGTTTTAGATATATTGGATAATGTGTACACAGAAGCCAGCCTTAATCCTGATTCTTTGGCTCCAGCTCTTGTTAAACCAGACAGGTATTACCGGGTTCCTGACTCTCACCAGTTCCTATATAAAAGCCATACTGCTGACCCAGAAACATTTTCACAGGGTCCCAAGGGAATTAAGGCCTCTACTGCTAAAAATCCATTACCTTCAGAGATAGATTCCAGAGCTTTAGAAAGGTGGGGGAAAAAAGTGTACACCTCGGCCACTCTAACCATGAGGGCATTAAACTGTCAGTTCCATATGTTAAAGTATCAACAGTTTTTGATATCTCAGCTGAAAAGAAAGATGACACAACCAGAACAACCAGATTTAAAAGAGTTGCAGGATTTGTTGCATGGTGCAAAGCAAGTGGGTAAACATACCTTGCAGTGTGGTTTTGATGCTTTAGATGCCTCATGTAGAGCTGCTGTTACGGGGTCTGTTATACGTAGGCATGCTTGGCTCAAAGAGCAAACCTTACCAGATCATGTCAAAGCTAAATTATTAGATGCACCTCTTCAAAAAGATGTACTGTTTGGTGTTAAAGCTGAGGAGGTGCTAAAGAAAATGGAAGAAAAAGCGAAATCAATGCAAACAGTCAAAGATTTCCTGCAGGTACAGCCTTCACGTTTCAGCAGAAACTGGCCTTCAAAAAATTGGTCCTTTCCAGTCACGGACAGACCTCAAAGGGGCAGAGGGCAACCTCAAGGATCTTTCAGAGCCAGACAGTGGCAAGCACCAACCCCAAGAGGTGGAGAAGATAGATCACAGTCTTTTAGAAAACAGACACAATGACTTCCCCCTACACCTGCCAAGCAAAGCTTTAATGGCAGCACCTTTGGGCGGAAAACTGACATCATTCTCAAAAAATTGGCATATTGTTACAAAAGACAAATGGATTCTGGACATTATAGACAGAGGCTACAGGTTCCACTTTCACACCCTTCCAAAAATGAGAGGCATGCCAAACCTGCCACAAAATCAAAGGGCAGAGGCACAAAAACAAGTTTCAGCTCTCATGGACATGAAAGCAATTCAAGAAGTACCTGCAAAAGAACAAGGTCAAGGGTTCTATTCCAGACTATTCCTGGTACCGAGGAAAGACAAAGATTGGAGACCTATCTTAGATCTATCCATCCTAAACACATATCTACAGGTGCCAAAATTCAAGATGCTCACATTACAGCAGCTTCTTCCTATGCTGGGCAAGGAGTCTTGGCTGGTAACATTGGACCTCAAGGAGGCATACCTGCATGTCCCTATCAGACAAGATTGCAGAAGATACCTCAGATTTCTTGCAGGTTCAACCCATTACCAATTCTCAGCATTGCCCTTTGGCTTATCTACTGTGCCCAGAGTGTTTACGAAATGCCTGGCATCAGTAATCGCCTTCTGCAGACTACAAGGGATACAAATCTACCCATATCTGGACGACTGCCTGATCCAAGCGGACAGCAAGGACATACTACTGCAGCACCTGGCGTTTGTAATAAAACTGTTGAACTTCCTGGGATACACAGTCAACAAAAAGAAATCAAAACTAATACCCTCTCAACAAATAATTTTCCTGGGTGCCAGCTTGGATACAACCACCCAGATGGCCTACCTCACACCAGACAAGCAAGGGCAACTGTCTCAATACTTCAGAAAAATGGGAACTTTCACCAGGCTAACTGCAAGGAAAATCCTGCAGGCTCTGGGATTCATGGCATCTTGCATCCTACTAATCCCATGTGCAAAGCTGTATATGAGGAAACTTCAATGGTACCTGAAAATCTTATGGTCTCAACACAGCCACAGCTTGGAAACAATTATCCCACTCATTCCATGCCTTCAAAAGGAATTTTTGTGGTGAACTCAAGCTTGCCAAAGAAACACAGGTCTTCCTTTCTGTGTACCTTAAGCAACTCAAATCATCACAAAAGATGCCTCAGACTACACCTGGGGAGCACACATGACAGATCAGTGCATTCAGGGAAAATGGACCCGAAAAGAGAAGCACCTTCACATCAACCAAAAGGAGATACTAGCCGTGCAAAAGGCTATTATTACCTTCAAAGACCTACTGCACCCAGGCCAGCTATTGATAAGGACAGACAACACCATAGTGATGTGGTACATAAATAAACAGGGGGGAACTCATTTATACCCCCTGTGCAGGCAAGCCATGACCCTATGGAACACAGCACTGGAATTGCAAATTCAACTGCAGGCACAATTCCTGCCAGGGAAGGACAACACACTGGCAGACAACCTAAGCAGAAATATGACAGATCCACACGAATGGAAGTTGCATCCTCAACTTTTCACAAAGATAACTCCGGCATGGGGACAGCCAGACATAGATCGCTTTGCTACCCACAAAAATTGCCAGTTGAAAAAAATTTTGTTCAAGGACCTGTCATCCACAGGCCTGGAAAGTGGACGCACTTTCCTTCAATTGGGCAACATTGACAGTCTATGCCTTCCCGCCTCTTCCTCTGCTGCCCAAAGTTCTATTAAAAGCCAGAGCAGAGAGGCCAAAAATGATTCTCATCACTCCAGACTGGCCAAGACAACACTGGTATCTGCTCCTGAGGAGCCTGACACATTCCCCACCATGGATCCTACCTCTAGTCCCTCTTCTGTTGTCCCAGCACAACTACAAAACTCTTCACAGCCATCTCAAAACTCTAAATCTAGCTGCATGGAGAATTCCTTGATTTCCCAACAATTTCTCCTCTCCAAGGAGGTGCAGGATGTCATCTTGGAGGCCAGAAGACCTTCTACTAGAAAGGTTTACTCCGCCAAATGAAACGATTTTGTGCCTGGAATCAAGAAAAGGGACAGAATCCTTGGGTAATAAATATACCTCAAATTTTACATTACCTAGCCGAATGTTAAACAATGGACTTTCCTTCTCCTCCATCAAGATCCACGCTTCAGTCATTTCTGCACAATACAACACAGATCCTCCATTATTCTCTCACCCTGTCTTAAGGCAGTTCCTC